>NW_028263392.1:21363212-21468212 GCF_051168715.1 Poecilia mexicana
ACGACGTTTTGGTTTTGGCTGTTCCTTTGTTTCCTGGATCAAACTGTTATATACTTCTCCGTTAGCCAGAGTTCGCACAAACAATGACCACTCAGAATATTTTCACCTTGGCCGTGGAACCCGACAGGGCTGTCCACTCTCCCCTCTTTTGTTTGCAATTGCTATAGAGCCTCTAGCTGCAGCCATTAGATCCAGTCCAATGCACGGCATCACAAGAGGTGGTCTGAACCATCAAGTCTCTTTATATGCTGATGACCTGTTACTCTTTCTCTCAGACCCAGAGACCTCAATGCCTCCAGTATTAGACCTGCTTGAAAAGTTTGGAAGAATATCTGGATATAAATTGAACTTTAATAAAAGTGAACTATTTCCAATTAATGATGCAGCTACGGCCTACCCACTCACTAGCTTACCATTCAAGATCTCTCTGCAAGCATTCAAGTACCTGGGAATCCACGTAACTAAGAATTATTCACAACTTTTTAAAGTTAATTCTACTCCCTTACTTGACCAGCTGACCCAGGACTTTCAGCGCTGGTCCATGCTGCCATTTTCTTTAGCAGGCAGGATCAGCTGTATCAAGATGAATGTTTTGCCGAAATTCTTGTACCTCTTCCAGTGTTTACCAGTATTTATCCCCAAAAAATTTTTTAGGACACTTGATGCTTCAGTTTTTCAGTTCATATGGAACAGAAAACCTCCTAGAATACGAAAGAGTATCCTACAGAAAAGTAAGGAAATGGGAGGGCTTGCCACACCAAATTTCTTATGCTATTATTGGTCTGTTAATATTCGTACAATGTTATTTTGGTGCAATGCGAACTGCGAGACTCCCAAATGGTTACCAATAGAAGAGGCCTCATGTAGCTCTGCTTCCTTGTACTCTCTTTTATGCCTTCCCTGTGCAACATCTCCCATAACTTACACTAACAATATAATTGTTAGGAACTGCCTTAGAATATGGGCTCAGATTAGGCAACATCTTGGGATCCAGAGAATACCTCTTTTATCACCACTAAACTCTAATCCTCTATTTCCACCTTCACTCATTGATAAAACTTTTTCAGTTTGGAAAAGCCATGGGCTTTCTTCTCTGAAAGATCTATACTTGGACGGTACTTTTGCCTCATTTGCTCAATTATCTTCAAATTTTAACTTGCCAACTGTCCATTTTTTTAGATTTCTACAAGTTAGGGACTTTATTCGTCATCGTTTCCCAGGTTTTCCAATAATTCCTGCCCCCAATATGGTTGATCAACTACTAGAAATTAGTCCCTCTCCAAAGGGTACTATATCGAAAATATACAACCTCTTAACGTCCAATGTGACTCCTGGGCCTGGCCAACTTCAAGCTACTTGGTCTGATGATCTTAACACAGAGATTGATAATGAAATGTGGCAAACCATTCTAGAACGCATTCACACTTCATCAATTTGTGCCCGACATAGAATTATTCAGTGTAAAGTTGTCCACAGAGCACACTGGTCCAAAAGCAAACTGGCTCAAATCTTTCCAGATGTGGATTCAAGCTGTGTGAAGTGTGGTGTGGGCCCAGCCACTCTCAGTCATATGTTTTGGAGCTGTTCCTCCCTATTTCAATTTTGGGAATCTGTTTTTGACTCACTTTCTGTAATCACCTCGACCACACTACAGCCTGTTCCACTCACTGCTTTATTCGGGGTTCTCCCCAAAAACCAGTCACTGCCACCGCATCATGCTGACCTTGTGGCCTTCCTCACGCTACTGGCTAGACGTATCATACTGATGCACTGGAAGAATCCTCTCCCACCCTCACATTCTCATTGGATAAAAGATGCCCTTTCGTTCATGAAACTGGAAAAAATTAGACATACTGTCAAAGGCTCTGAAATCACATTTTCAAGAATCTGGTCACCGTTTCTGGACCATGTTAGGTCTTTGACACTCGATGTGACCCCATGAGTGGTGCTCCCCTTACTTACCAGTTGTAATGACATACACCCTGTATCCAAGTTTTATAACAATTTTAGTAGCACAGAATACATTAAGCCCTTTAAGTGCCCCATTTTAGTTGTTTTCTGTTGAATTTATATTTTATTTTCTGCTTGTTTATTTTTGAATTATCTACTTTTTATCCATGTGTTTATGAAATTAATTGCTGGATTTTTGTTTGTGTATGTCTTGTTTTATTTTTGGTTCTTGTCTTGTTATTTATTAGTTTATGCTTATTCTCCAAAGTATTGTCTCAAGTATAACTTGAATATCTATGTATGGTGCTCATTGTTTTGTTAAAAATTAGAAATAAAAAAAAAAAAAAAAAAAAGAACACTGTTCTGGACAGAGAAGCAGAAGTGGCAACATCAGCCGGTTTGGTCCGGTTCTAATCAGTTCTTGTGGTACGTAACTCTTCACGCCACCAGGAAAACGTCCTTGGCCGAATCCTGGAAGATTCTGCAACAACTTGAACACGTTGTAAAAAAGTGACAAAACGAGAACAGACAGTGACTTACTCAAAAATGTCCACTTCTCAGACAAACAAAGTGAAGGTATATAAAGTCTGTGTTTCCATCTGTGAGACATCCTGTGACCAGAAACTGCTGCTGGAACAGACTCTTCAACTCATCATCAAAACAAGGTAACATTTAAAGTCCTGCTGCTCATCGTGATGTTTTCTGTCTTGGTTGAGTTGATTTGTGATACTAATTATGAACTTTCCTAACGACTCTTTCCACAGATGGCTACTGGTCTCGTCTTCACTCTGGTTCTTGGTCTGAGCTTTGGACTCTGGGATGGAGCTGATGTAAGTAAGGACTTAAAACAATGATTGGTACGTCCCTGTTGTGAGCTTTGGCTGACTGACGCAGATCAGATGGAGCAATCTGAGCCATTATTTGGTTGAACTTCAATGAAGAAACTTTGTTTTGTTGGGAATTTTTTTTCTGAAACTTTGGGTTTTTCCATCCACAGGCATGTCAACTGGCAGGTGCGTGCTTCTTTTATTGTTGTTATATTGAGTTTCTAACACCAAGAAGACAACAGTTATATAGTGGGAAGTTCTTTAAAAATATAGAAAACTTTTGCTTTATTTGGTCGTCCTTTCAGCACATGTACAGGACTTAATTTCTGTATAAAGTAAGTTAATAAATTGTTTAATCAGTACATATTGCACAGAAACATCCCATCCTGCAAGGCAGATAGGTCACAGTAGTTTTTACAGAAGGCAGCTAGAAACGCTAAGAAGGCAAATTATTGTCTGAATAAAATAACTGATCAGAACCAATAAATGTCATTTCAGAGGTTTTTCATGTGAAAATATTTTCTAATAATTTTTATGTATATTTACCATAATAGTTATGTAGTGGTGTGATTGAGAGGTGATGAGTCTGACACAGAGGACCCAGATTGGAATTAATAAATGATAATTTAATGACAAAATCCAGAAAATACAATGTCCAAAATCCAGGCAGCACAGAGATGAGCAGAAGGTTAAAGCTCTTTACTGGTAGCAACTGGGTATATAAAGGACCTGACTGACTGACTGACTGACTGACCAAGGCAAGACGGTTAGGCAAGAGGAGGACCCAACGAAGAACAAGGAAGACGGGTGGGTTTAAAAACACAGAGGGTAATCAGGGAAATGAGACACAGCTGGAACAATCAAAGGGCAGACAGGACAACACGGAGACTCAACGGACACAGAAACCCAAAATAAACACACAGAAAAACTAAAATCCTCACAATAATGTTTGATGTAGCTGAACCTCTGGACTGTGTTCGGTGATAAAATGATGCTGATTATCGGATGGACGTATTTACCTTTTTTCTTCATATTTCCCAGCTCCCACAAAACTTGACTGCCCTGCAGGCTGGAGTTGGTTCGAGCGTCGCTGTTTTGTGTTTGTGCGTTATAAAAAGTCCTGGGCTGCAGCAGAGGTACAGCAGATGTGCTGGTCACAGCAGATTTCCTAATTTCAAAGGAAATGTAAATTTATTGATACAAGACAATAAAATTCACCAACAACAAGGTTACAGAAACTGATTTAAACAAATAGAACCAGAATTTCTAAAGGTCGATATTCAGCTGCACCAACTGTCTCACTGGACAGAGGGAAGTTTAAACCACTGTTGCCTTTTTCAGAAATATTGCCTCTCATTGGATTCACATCTGGCCTCATACCACAGTGCAGAGGAGTACAAGTTCATCAGAAACCTTGTCCACCAAGCAACTGGAAAACACACAGAAACTTGGATTGGAGGTTATGATTCAGCACAGGTGAGTTTTTAAAAACACTAATAAGTCTGTCTGGTTGATCACTTTTCATGTCAATATGCATTTCTCATGGCACTTTGTAAATGCTTTGAGACGACATTTGTTGTTAATTGGCATTTTATAAATGAACTGAATTGAATTGAACAGGTGTTCCTAATAAAGTGGTCAGTTCAGTCAAAGACATTCCAGTTGATCCTGGTTATAACACGATGCAGTTAACTGCAGATTAGACTATCAACTGGTCAACAGTTATCTCAGGAAACCCAGTTTGTTGTATTGAATAACTGACTATGCTAAACTCCCTCATGCTGAGGAAGCAACAGTGGAGAGGAATGAGAGGAGACCTCCAACAGAACCAGAACCTGTGCTGCTCTGACCAGCTGAGGGTTTTAAATAGAAATGATCCAAACACAGTTCACATTTTCTACAATGAGTGACTGAAGTCTAGGTTGGTTCTGTGTGATTTGTTTGTAAAGGAGCTTAAAACTAAGATGTTCTTTCAGGAAAGGACCTGGTTTTGGAGTGACGGTTCCAAGTTTATGGTTACTAACTGGGGCCCCGGTGAGCCAAACAACGGTCGTGGTATCGAAGACTGCATGGACATCAACATAAAAGGTATTTATTACTGGAGTTACACAATCTGTAATTCAATAATTTCATTTAAATGTATGTTTTAATAATATCTTTGTATCTGGTGGCTTGGTAGGTAGGAGTTTGTCCTGTAATTGGTGGGTTCCTGGTTTGAACTGGTATGAGAGGCCCCATGGGCCAAAACTATCAAACTCTCTCACATTCACAGTCAAACTCTCTTACACGTTTTATCAAACTCTCTGACAGAGTTTGTTTGCAACGGAAGTTAACTTAAAATTTTAGTTTCTGATTGGACCCCAGGCAGGCTTTTCAAAATAAAAGCGGACCTCCAGTTTATGTCTGATTCATGTTTCTCTCCTGCGGCTTTAAAAATTTAAAACTTTGTGTTAATTGATTTGCTAAAGGAAATCATGTATCTGAAAATAAATTAAAACATATTATGTTGGCAAAACATTCTGTAAACCACATATGTGCTACCTCAATCAAAACTGCTGACATTTGACATGCAAAAATATCTTTCAGATTACATCAACAATACCTTACCAGGTACTTCTCTCACTTCAGGATGACACAGGGACACCTATAAGACCAATTTTAACTAAAGTAACACATATGTGCTTTACAGGATTTTTTGCCCACACAATATTTTTTTTTCAGATACATAATGTCGTTTTCAAATTAAAACCCTCTATGGCATGGCGTTGCCCTGAGGCAACAAACCACATTTCTGTAGCTCACGTTGCTCCTTTATTTTATTTTTGGGGGAATGATTTAAAATACCTCCAGACATATTTTTGTCCAAATAAAAGAGGTATTGAGGTTCATGTGACCTTTACTTAGAAGAGCAGCAGTCCTTTTTATGAAGCGGAGGTGCATGCTACACCTTGCCTCCTACTTGTAAGTTATACATCACTTTTCTTCATGTTTAAATTTGGGTCACTATCTAAAAATATTTTAATATCTCTGAGTATGTAAAGAAGCATTATAGATCATTTCAAGACAATTTTTTATAACTTATATGGTAAAACTGTTTTTTTGTTTGTTGCCTCAGGGCAACACTGCACATTTAGGGCCCTTTTGCTCAGACAATATTATTCTAATGTGATGATATTCAGTTGATTACAAAATAATTATCAGAGCCAATTTTTTTACTTTATTATTGACTAACAGCAACAGGAGATGGATGCAAGATCGTTTCATGGACAAAATGTGCATGGTTCATAAGCTGGGGTCATTCCCAATGAAAACATGAGGATCCAGTGTAAAACCATTATTTCATTGTTTGTTTATCCTCAAAACTGACTTCAGTCCCAAAGGGTGAAGAGCTGGTCATCAATGAACAAATGGCCCCATTCCAAGGCAGGCAAAGACTGAAGCAATACCTGCTAAACCCAAATATACGGGTCTGCAGGGAACTTCATATGGCTGGAGCAGATGGTGTTCCTTACAACTTGAGAATCTACACAGGGCCAAATCTACCAGATATGGCAGCTGGTGGAAATGTTGTCCTTTGCTTGGCTCAAATTCTAACAAAAAATCAGATCTACAAACTTATAAAAAGAACCTGCAGCCCTAAGTCCTGTCACTGATATGAATCTGGTCACTACAACCCATAGATAATCAGATAAACAGATGGTAATTCCCAGGTACGCCAATAATCAAGTGCCAAAAATGTGATGCACACTTTTTTTCACATCAGCAAGCAATTCCTTCCTGATGTTTAACATATAATGGGGAAAAAGACTGATTTCAACATCCTTAGTGATTCTAACTCTGCCAACCATACACACGTACAAACACACAAATGCTCGTTTTAGTAATTTGCGCAAATGTACCATTCATTAATGAAAGTTAGCTGTTTATTTTATATTTGGTGAGTTGGAACCATGTCTCATTTATTTTTGTCAAAAAAGGTTTTTTTTTTATGAATATAGTTTTTGTTTGATTTGTATTTCATTTCTCATAATCACTGTAGAAAACTTGCCGTTTTAGACCCCTTGTAGCTCAATGTTGCCCTGAGGCAACAAACCCAAATCCGGTTCCGGGAGGTTAGGGTCCGATTTTATGATTGATATGTAATTAGGGACCAACAAGCTCCCAAAGAATGCAGGAAAATATTTTTTCCCCCAAAAAATAAAAAGTCATGCCATAGAGGGTTAATTAACACAAAGCTTTAGCCTGTTATAGCCGCCGGAGAGAAACGTGATGTGTGAATTAAACATAAAGTGGAGATGCGCTTTTATTTTGAAAAGAGAGCGCCATAACTTGTGCAGGCTGGCTTTACTGCCATTTCCGCAGAGACGGCCAGCTTTATCCCACTGATAGATGGCTGTCGGCTTCTAAACACTTCTGATAATGCTGATATTACTGTGGGAGCGCTGACGATGTCATTTAAAATATTAGTTGCCTCTGTTAGTCGCTGCCGCTCAGCTATTTTTCTGTCCGTGAAAACCCGCCTACTCCTGCCTGGGGTCCAATCAGAAACTGAAATTTTAAGTTAACTTCCGTTGCAATCAAACTCCGTCAGAGAGTTTGACTGTGAATGTAAGAGAGTTTGATAGTACGTGTAAGAGAGTTTGTAAGTTTTGGCCCATGGGGCCTCTCATAAACTGGTGGGTAACCCACCAATTACCCACCAGTTACAGTGGGTAATTGGTGGGTTTGAACTGTTGGAGACTTTCACATTTCCAGTTAAGGTTGCAGGAGATTCCAGAAGAGTCAGTGAGTTAAAATCAACCAAAGTTTATTAAAAGTACAAGATATATCTTGGAGATTCACTTAAGCATCAAACATGCGTACAGTTACCCAAAGGCAATCACGGTGAGATCAGAAGTCCTTTGTCTGTCTCGTACTATCCAGCCCCCCAGTGACTGTCCTGCTCCGCTCTGTGGCTCGGCCCCCATAGCTAAGAGCGCGTTCAACCATTTGTTTTAAGGGTAGTAGTCATAAAATGTTTCGAGAGATCGCAGAACAAAGCAAGACCCCACTTGTAGTCTCCTTGTAACTCATCAAGGCAAATTCATGTTTATACATCAATGTAACATTGAACAAAAATCATTTAATAATATTTCCACAGAACCCCCACTCCATTCATGTCTGTTGTGTCTTGGGCACTTCATCTGCCCTGCATGCTTTCTGTAACTGATCCAATCATGTCAAAGGTTTGCAGTCAGGATTTGTCTCTTTGTCTCTTTAAGGACAAGATAATGTGAATGATGATGATTGTGCCAAGAAGCTTCCCTTCATCTGTGTTATACCCGTCTAATCTTCCTCTTCTTATGCCTAAAAACCTGAAATGCCCATATGGGTTTCCTGCTGGTGATGTCACTTCCACCTGGATGTTAAGCCTCGATGACATCACTGCTGGAAGAACCTGATTTCACTTCATTTGATCACTTTAATAAACGTTTATTTCTCTGAAATCTGATTTTATTCTTTTATTTAAAATATGTCAACATTATAAGCAGCAGCTTATAAACTAATAGTTCTAAATCTCAGCTATAACTTCATGCTGAAAATCATCAGGATATCAGTGCATCAGTAAGGTAATAAAAATCTATGAAATATGAACAGTTTTCACAAACTCTGAACCACCTGGTTTGAACAAATTCACTAGTGTCACAAATATTTGACACCTAATGAAACCTGGTAAGAATGTTTGTGATCATAAACCTCTGAAACACCAGAGCATCTTTAGTTAAAAATCTGTTGACCCCGACCAGAATACTGCAGATGGGTCGTTAGGTCTCACCGCAGGACGATGATCCAAATCACACATGAATACTGACATTTTTCAGCAGACAGAGAATCAACTTTCTACCATGGTAATCCCATCGCTCAGACCAAAATCCTACAGAACCCCTGTGTGCTTAGCTGAATATAACCACACAGAGAACACAGAACATAGACTGCTTCAAAATAAAAGAATGTCGACAGTCAGTAAGTAAAAACCTAAATAAATGCAATCTGTCTTAAACTCTTGTGGCTGCGTTTACAAGTTTCAAAGTTATCTAGAAACCTAAAACTGTACATGCAAAAGTATTTTCTAATCCCTTTATTTAAACTGCATGACTTTCTATCATTCATCCTTCCATTGTCTCCACCTGCTTGTCCTGGAAGGGCCGAAGAGGGCCTGGTGCTCCTGGTCAGCGGTTTGTTTCCTATTAGAAGCTGTTGGTGAAAACAGCCACACCCAGAATCTCCTCCTCAGCTCAGGTCATCAGAGGCATTTGGTCGACAGACGCCCAGTCTTGGTCAACAGAGTTTTTCTCGCTTTGAATTACATTTTTGCTGATATCTGCACATCTCTGCTGTGCACACTTCAGGGAACCTGTAATTCCATGGATCCTTCTGCAGAATCCTAAGTAAACCTGGCTGATGGTTTATTCCTTTGGCCGGGATTAAGTACTGGATGCACAAACAGTAACCTGTATGTTTGGACCCTTAGCTCCAGGGACATGGAGTAGCCTTCTCTCTGCCAGTGAGCATGCTGTCTCTCCAGTGTCACTGTAGCTGAGTTAATTAATTTTTTTTTTCTTTTCTGATGAACCTTGTCAAAACACCCTTTTGTTGAATTAACATGATTGTTGTTGCCTTTACACTGCAGTGGGTTATTTCTGTTTTATACTGTTTTTTATTTTTGGATCCTAATGTGGCCCCAAATCCATCCCCATTATCTATGTATATTTGTTTTTCCTTGGTTTTTGAATTGTATTTTATTTTGGTGGAGAAGCTTTTATTTTCTTGTTTCCTTTTTCCGTGTCACATCCTGTGTGTTCCCGCTGCTCTCCTCAGTTCGCGCTGCACTGGGGAAAGGTAAGGCACAGCGTTGTCTTCTGCTTGTACATTAAAATATTCAAAATGTAAAAAGAAAAAGTATGCTGTTCAACTCACAAGTTGTAAATAGTTGTTTAACTTTTTGATGTTTAGCACAACACTGTTCTGGGTATTTAATTCCCACGTTGGTGACATTTATCCAGTTTACCGTGTCAACATGGTTATTCTTTTTGTTCTTTTGGATGGTAAAGGTGTGAGTGGGAAAGCCAGTCAGGAGCTGCTTCTGAAAGCTGTGTGAAGCTGACACCCCACCCACATCAAAAAATTCAGCAAATAGCCTGAATGGTTAGTGCTCCGTTTGTGCAGGTTTGTGCCGTTAAAATTTTCGTTTGTGCAGTTTTGGTTTCTGAGATATTAAAAATGATTTTTTAGGTCATCCAGAGTTCACCATCCCCCCATATCGCTCCAAAACAAATCAAAGTGAGCTACTTCGTTAGTGCTCCGTTTGTGCCGTTGAAATTTTCGTTTGTGCAGCTTTCGTTTTCGAGATATTAAGAATTATAATGTTGGCCGAAGACGTCACCGTCACCCCATCTTGCCCTAAAACAAACCATAGTGGGCTACTTCTTTTAATTCTTCAGATTTTCAGCTGTTGTACAATGTGTACCTTTTGTTTTGTTCGGAGCCCCCCAGGGGACATGGGGAATTTTTTTTTCTTTTGCGTTCCCTCGCAATACTTTTGCGTTCCCTCGCAAAAGGTTTTGCGTTCCCTCGCAGAAAGCAGCCCTTTAAACCATTCAGACACAAACACAATGGAGACACAATCAGATGACTTATTACCCCGCGATAATAACTCAATAACCCATGGAAAAACCTTATAAGCTTGTATTAAAGCAGAAAGTACGGCTTCCACCGTAAAAAAGGCTTATAGTATCAATTATGCCGCATGAACTGATCAGTAGATTATTGCGAGGGAACGCAAAAGTTTTGCGAGGGATCGCAAAACGCAAAAGTATTGCGAGGGAACGCAAAAGTATTGCGAGGGAACGCAAAAGTTTTGCGAGGGAACGCAAAAGAAAAAAAATTCCCCATGTACCCTGGGGGGCTCCGTAGTTTTGAACTTCAATAAAGACTTAGAACAAGAAAAAATGTGTCTCATTTCAAGTAATGTTTCAAGATAGCAATGTTTTCTCACGAACGTAGCGTTCTCTCCACAATAATTGAATCCTGCTAATAAAGGACATGCAGCCCTGACCCTAACGTAATGTGTATAACCTGTTCAACTGTGCTTTGGTTTCGGAGGTGGTCTGAACAATTATATTCACATTGTTGACGTACTGTCTGCTGATTATGCAGCAAACATGTAAAAAATATACATTAGCCTATAACGGTTCAAAAAATAGAGAAAAAAAAATCCACAGCCAATTTGCTAGTTGCTTGAGCAAAGTTTTTGCAGAGTAAAACGGAAATGTCATTGGTTCAAAGTTCATCCAAGTAATGTACTTAATATTTAGTAAATATATTTTCAATGCAACGACTTTCATTTCATCCAATTTCTTACATTAAATGTGTATGGGCTTCAAGGATTTTGAAAAGCTCCACGTTTTGCGAACTTTGACATAGTTCTCACACAACTGGGATTGGCTCCACCCACACTGTAGTGAGCCCCCTCCCCCACCACCCCCGATCTTGTTTTGGCGGCAGAGCAAGTGTAATTTCAACCTCTCGTTAATATTCTAGCGGTCTCAAATCGTTTTGAATGTCATTTTTGGAATTTTTTCAACCCCGATTTTGATTTTTGAACAAGGTAAGTAAATTAATGCTCAGGTTTCACATAAAATATTGACTCAATGCAATCCATCCCCATAAAAGCAGAGAGGATGTATGCAGGGCTAGCTTATATATGCATTTATTTAAATTCACAACTTGTATTAAGTCGATATTTCAAACCTTTTGAAACATAGCGAGGCATCATCTTGCAGCCTTTACATTTATATTGAATCATTAACACTTAAGCATATGCACAAAGGGCACATCTTCTGAATTCAATTAAAAAATTTATTCCAAAGGAAAATTAAAATTTAACAGGTACTTACATTTTCAAGTAATAATGCATTATTGAATTATATATATTTTTAATTAGCTTAAATGTTAGAAATTAAACTGGGAAAACCAACTTGATTTTTTTAAATTCAAGACTATTTTAAGTGTGCAGACACTGCTAGAATACAATTTGTGGCTTCTTTGAAATCATGTAGGCAATAATTATTTTAAGCAATGCTAATCAAAGCCTTTTTATTTTTTAACTAGATGCCTCGACAGCCAGCGGTAGACAGAGAGTCTCTTTTCGCAGTTCTCTGCAACTCAAAAGAGGCCATTCTAGAAAACGGCCATATAGCCACTCCAGCTGCCGCTGTCTGGACAGAGATAAGTCAGCAGTTGGGAAATAAAATGTCTGCAAAAAGTCTGTACACATTTGTAAAGCTGAACAGACAACATCTGGTCATGCTTGGAAGTTAATCAAGGAAGTGATCCTGAAAGCCCCGTGGACACAGAGTTTGACTCAGACACCACTTCTCCTGGTCAATGTTTAGATTTTCAGCTCGACGTTCCATTTGAAGATTGGATTAAATTTATACCACAAAAAGTTGAATATAATGACAAGTTTTCATCATCTGGTAAAAGGAATTACACAATTTTAAAACCTGGCACATGGAGTCATATAATTAATGATCTGGTTTGGAAAAAGTTGAAAAGCACTTGTACGTTTGTATTACAAAGAGCAAAAGTTTATCCAACTGTCACTAGCAAGTACATTAACATCACAGGCTTCTGTAAAGAGTGTCAAAGTCGTGTTAAAATGACATGTGACAGAGAGCCAACGGTCAACAGCCCAATGGTGCGCCAGTGTTCCATTGAAGGCGCCAACATCTCCCTGCACACTGGCAAGTCCAAAAGATTCATGTCAGGAACCCTTCGTGCACAGATTTCAGAAGAGTTGTGTGAGGGCAGGATGGAACCATCTGTATGGAGGTCAGCAAAGGCATCAGAGCTGATGGATATAGGAGATCCCGAGCCAAGTCACCTTCCAAACCTGGCAACCTTACGAAAAGCCAAGCAGGAGAGAAAAGATTTGGAGTTAGGCGACAAAGACCCCGTTCTATCTTTGCAGTTATTAAAGTATAGCACACCCAACAGTGGCAGTATAAGAGATATTGGTCTGGATAAATTCTTTTGTCACTATTGGAGTCAAACTCAGATACATGTTTATAAGGCACTGACCAAAAAATGTCCCTCAGTAGTTTGCTTTGATGCAACTGGTTCAGTTATCAGAAAACGGGCACAACCAAATGGTACATCTGGCCACATCTTCTTATACCAAGGTGTTCTGAAGGGAGACAACTGTTCAGTCCCAGTCGTACAAATGCTATCAGAAAGGCATGACATTAACGCTATTGCAACATGGCTGACGGAATGGCTTCGTGCAGGCGCAGCTGTACCAAAAGAAGCTGTGAGTGACTTTTCCCTGGCTATTCTTGGTGCTCTGGTGAAGGCCTTCACTCCTTGTCCTAACCTGAAATCATACATTGATGAATGCTTCCATGTGCTACTTGGGAACCAGTCTGCAAAACTTCCTCCCTGTTATATCAGGGTTGATGTTGCCCACTGCATAAAGATGGTCTGCCAGTGGGACTGCCTGAAAAACAAGTCACACCGTGTCAAAGACTTCTTTGTCAGGGGAATAGCAAAGCTTCTTCAGGCACAAAGCTTGGACCATGCAAAGCAGCTAATACATGCCATCACTGTTGTGGCTCTCAGTGAGGCAGAAGGTGATGACAGTTCTGGAACCCCTCTTGAATCAGAGAGGTGCAAAAAATACCTGAAAACCCAGATTGCAGAAGACTCCATCATCATTCCAGATGAAGACACAAAGGAAGTTCATCAAGTGGATCCATGTAATGACATCCAGACTGACCTACGAGACTGGGTGTCAAACATTTGTGAGGAGAGCAGGACACATGCTGCAGCC
The DNA here is from genome assembly GCF_051168715.1 of Poecilia mexicana. Taxonomy (NCBI): domain Eukaryota; kingdom Metazoa; phylum Chordata; class Actinopteri; order Cyprinodontiformes; family Poeciliidae; genus Poecilia; species Poecilia mexicana. The sequence goes on from NW_028263392.1 coordinate 21,376,860, forward strand.
AATGGGGATAGGGATAACATTCATTTCCTCCCTGAGATTGTGCCACACATTATAAGACTTGCAAGTTACTTACCACTGTGGACAGGAATAATGGTTCCCCTCTTCAAAAGCACCAGTCTCACAGCAAGCTCAGCCAATGTTGAAGCCGAATTCAAAAATGTAAAACATGGCCTGTTCAAACATGAGAACTTGCCCATTCGAGTGGATCGCTTCATTTCTCGGCACCTTTCCTTCATCGAAGGAAATATGCGGATTTGCTCTGCCAAAGCAAAAAGAGAGGAGGAACAAGTTACATCAGCGGACGTAGTAATTACACACAATGCTGAAGAAAAAACAAAAATGGATTCTAGCGATTTAATGGAATCTGATCCCGCCAGAAACCTTTCCACAGCAGATGAAAATGTGGTTGAAAACTGGAGAGGACAAATTCTTCCACCCAAAAAGAGGAAGAGGACTTCATACCTGAGTTCCTGCACTGAATGGCTCCATGCAGATTCATCATCTGGGGCCAAAAGAGTGAAAGTGGGACTATTAAAAAATGGAAACATGCATCAGCCTGTTAAAGTTGGTAAACTGTCAATCTCTGTGTTAAACACCTTCTCCTTTGATGCCTTTTGTCAGTGCTTATGCTGTACTTTCTGTGACAGCTCTGCATTTCAAAATGTTGTCATGAATAACAGTGACAACCCTCTCCTGCAGCTGGTGAAATCCATAACTACAGATGGTGTGACCCCAAGGACATACTTGCAGAGGGCAGATCTGCTTAGTTCAATGTTTGCAAAAACACAGTTAAGGTCTGGCACTCACCAAATCGATGCCCAGTGCAATATTGCCACTGTTATTGGGAAGACAATGAGAAATGTGTCAAGTGTTTACCTCTCAAAACACTGCTCTTCACAATACTGCCACCTAAACAAAGGAATGACCAGGGAAGTACCATTTGTTTCACCAGACATTTCTGTCCTGAAGAATTCTGGTATGGCTCAGCTTCACACTTCCATAGAAAAAGGACTCTTCCTTCCACAGTCTCCCTGCCTCAGACCACTGCAGAATGAATCAGAATGTCCAGCACTTCAGGAAATGCTCTCTGTGCAGGAACCGTTACTCACAACTACAGTATCGGAGAAATAGCATGGATTGACACAGACCTTCCAAATTCAACTGAATTTGCTTTGAGTGAATTTCCCTTCATTATGGTTCTGCAAGGAAAAAAATTTACTTTGAGAGCAGTCGTCGCTTTCAGGGGAAGCTTGACCAAAGATGGCCTGGGACATTACACTGCATACTGCCGGAGAGCTCCATTTGTGTGGGAGCTTTTTGATGACCTGGCAAATGTTGTGAAGACAGTGTCTGAAAAGAAGAAAATACTGCCACATGCAGTGTTATACACAGCAGATCTGTGAGGGGGAAAAAAAGGGCGAGAAAGTTTGAAGACCAGACCAAAGGCAAAAAGTTTCATACCATGTTTACATACCCCTGACCAGAATTTATTTTTTTCCTTTTTGCAAGTTATTATGGAAGCTCATTTCCACCATGAAAGAATAAAAGACCAACAGGAAGTCATAACTTTGACTTTAAAAGTTGAAATTATGACTTCAAGTTGGTCTTATTTTTTCTTTAATGGTGGAAATGGGCTTCCATATTATGACAAATGTTCCATATTTTGACTTTTGAGCTCTGCCTAAATCTCAAATGAAAGGAGTTTTCTACTCAAGACAGGAGAAATTTCAGATTATCAAGGCACTGTTTGTTGTTGTTTAAATTGTTAAAGTTCATTGTTCAAATCAACACAGTTTCTTATTTGACTGTATAATTAAATTGCATTTTCAAAACAGTCACTTTCATGGTTCATTACTTCTCAATTATAGAAACCCTTTGCCTCACACTACAGATATTTGGGTGTGTCAATAGCAAACCATGAGGCACATGCAACTTCATAAAAAAACAAAAAGACAATTACCAGAAATATTGTCTTACTCTAACTGTATACACGATTTATAATACCTTTTCTAACAAAACATAGCAACATCAATTGCATAAAAACGACACCGAAAACAAGACTTACATGACAGGAATGTGCTGGAAGACGAAGAACTAAAACAGAAACTACAGCCTACAGCAGGTGAAATTAATTGTCCCCTAATTGGGTATAATTAGTGGATAATTATACCCAGTCATCACATTCAGATGTAAGCAGCTGAATCTTAAACTCTGAAAGCGCCAAATAAAGTAAAATCAAATCTAGTCATTTGTATTTGATTCTTGAGAATAGGGACAAAACAGGTCCTATGGATAAAGCATGAAATTTGAATAAAATATACACAAAATATATTTTTTTCAAATATCTAACTAAACTAACCTGGGTCATGTGAGCACAACAATGTATATTTTTCTTTTTTTTGCTGAATATTTTTTTATTTTAAACATTGTAGTCGGTGGATGATGCCTGTAAAAGCCCTTGTCCAGGAGCAGAACTGAACACATTCTTATAGTTTAAAACAATTAAAGAAATACTAAAATTATATATTATGACAATTAAGTATAAGTAGTCATATAAATAATTATAAAAGTATCGATAAATTGAATTAAAAATAATTTTTAGATATTTTCCAACTCCGTTAAAATTTGTCCTTAGTTTTTGTCAACACCGTCAGAAATGAAAAGAATGTAAAAAAAATCAGGCATTATTGGGGGGCACCAGAACTTCTGAGGACCCCATGACGTTGTCTTTTCTCTTCCTTTGCTAGGAGGGCTAGTTAGCTCCGGTTAGCTTAAGTTATTCTTTAGTTTTTTCTTCTGTTTTATTCCTAAGTTGTTTGTCACAACCATGATGTGTCAACTCCATAACTGACAATTTACAAAACTTTGATGAAATTTTGCGAAATAAAAGCTTAATTTTGGTATAATGTAAAGATTTCATGGACCTGATGAGCTACAATATGGCCTCATTCAGAATAACATCATATAAATTGAGGTAGTTTGGCATTTCGTCAACTCCGTCAGAGTTTTTCTGACTCTTTCAGTGAAATTGTTGTCAAATCTCACTTAAATGTGCAACTAATTCATTTTAATGTATTTTACATGAATTGCATTACTTCACATGTACCAAGTGTTTCATTTTACTCACTAGTTTGTCACCACCTTCAGTTCTGTGTCAACTCCGTCATGCACTGTCAACTCCATCAGATGGACTTTTTCTTGTTTTTTGTTTTAAATAATATTTATTTTATTTCTTGAGAAGCATTTGTCTGTAAATTGAGTAAAAATATCACTAATGGGGTATTTTAAAAATCATTTTAGATTTATTTTTGTCAGATGGTGATGACAAAGTTCTGGGTCAGGTCGATTAAAAATGTAATTTTTTTTAAAAATTCGCAACTGGGAGCCTGTACCTTAGCATCTTCATATTTTCTAAACATTATTTGTCATATTTGCATACATAAGGTTGAGAAATAATTTTTAAAAAATATGGGAAAATTAAAACCCATTTTGTCCCTATTCTCAAGAATCACTGAATATAATCCTTGGGTGACATTGTGGTCCATCTTACATACCAGTTGGTGGTGGCGACATAATAGCGATAAAGCAAAAAATTTCTTGTTTGGAGCAAAATGGGGGCGGATGACGTCATCGGCCAAAATGATAGCTTTTAATATCTCGAAAACGAAAGTTGCACAAACGAAAATTTCAACGGCACAAACCTGCACAAACAGAGCACTAACGAACTAGCCCACTTTGGTTTGTTTTGGAACATGATGGGGTGACGGTGACGTCATCGGCCAAAATTATAACTTTTAATATCTCGAAAACAAAAGCTGGGACTTCCGGCTTGGGTCATGAAGGAGTAGGCAGCGAGTGTGAAGAGCTCTGACCCAACTTCTAACTTATGAGACCAAACCTTATAGCTTTACCACAGAATTGTCGTACCTTGTACATATTACCGTGTTGGACAACTTTGGCCGGTTTATGGCTACCTCCAAGCAAAAACAAACCTCCTCGATAACCACGCGGAACGCCATTGCTAGCAAGCCAGCCACCATGGCCTCCGACGCTAGCCCTTCCAAAAGCGACGGAATAACTATGACCCAACTAGTACAAGAGTTAGCCAAGCAATGAGAAAGTTTAAAAGAAGACATCTCTACCCTCATTCAAGAATCACTGGTGCCGTTACAAGCTTCGGTGAGCGCTCTGACAGAAACGGTGGGCTCTATACAACAACGCCTAACCGCTTCAGAATCACTCGCAGGTGATAATTTTGAGAAGATATGTGCTGCCGAATCTGCCGTTAAAGCTCTAAAAGGCCAAAATGCTGCACTCTTGGATCGTATTGAAGATCTAGAAAACAGGTCACGCCGCAATAACTTGAGGATTATAAACATTCCAGAAGGCAGTGAAGGTGTGGGGAATACTGTTAACTTTATGATGAATGCGCTAATGGAGCTCACCCGCAGCAACGCACTGTTCGACTCAGCCCCGGTGCTGGAGAGAGCACACAGGCTGGGCGCAAAACCCAGCGACCCTAGCCGCCCTCCGCGCCCTTTTGTGGTATGCTTTCAAAGACACCAGGAGAAGGAACGGCTTCTGCAGTGGGCAAGGCAGCACACAAGCACCTACCAGGGCGCTACACTGAGAATATACCCCGACTACAGCGCTGCTCTGTTGAGGAAACGTGCTGAATTTAATGGCGTTAAACAAGCACTCTACGAGAAGGGGATCAAGTTTCGCTTGCTTTACCCAGCTATCCTACGAGTCTTTCATAAAGGAAAATCCCTCGACTTCAATACTCCGGAAGAAGCACGAGCTTACTGCAATCAGCTGGTGGTTGGGGAAGAGGACTGACATGGACTGGTCGGGTTGTGTGGACACCATCTTACTGCTTGGAAGACGCTCTGACACGTATGTGAACTCTCGCCAAAGTCTATTTTGGGTAATCTAATTGTTTTTGAGAATTTTGGATGTTTTCTTTTTCTTTCTCTTTTACCTATATACTTAACATAACTGAATGTACATTAACGGTATGTTTAACGGTATACCTTTACTTTAATTTTAATACCGGAATGGTTTCAACTAATATAAGCCATACCTGGTAAAAGGTCATAGGCTCTTCACAAGTTAAGAGAAGAGTGTGTATCGGAAGGTTCAGGAGTTGGAAGAGAACCTGCAGTCTGCCCATGTTCCGAGGACAGGCATAGGATATGTTCAGTTTGGGGTTAAAGGGAGATTTATTTTTAAGAAGGGTGGGGTTGTTTTTTTTTCTTTTCTTTTTCTCCTTTGGACGGAGACTTCATTCTGCTGTCTTATATTATTCAGGTCGTCTTTGTTTGTTACTAACCGACGTGTGGGGGTGCTCAACCTGCTTTTCATTTTTGAAGATGTCATATGTCGCACAACATTGATAGTGTTAGGGCAGATATAGGTGTAACTCCAACACGTTTAATTACCTGGAATGTGAGAGGGATGAATGGGCCTAACAAGAGAGCAAAGATTTTTTCTCACTTAAAGAGACTGAATGCAGAAATAATATTTTTACAGGAAACTCATTTGAAAATAGCAGACCATATCAGGCTTAAGAGGAATTGGATTGGACAGAGTTTCCACTCTAACTTTAATAATAAGGCACGAGGGGCAGCCATCCTGATCCACAAAAAAATATTGTTTACACCATCTCGGGTCATCTCTGACCCCCAGGGACGATTTGTGATGGTATCTGGGTCGCTGTTTAACTCTCCTGTAATTCTAGCTAGTATTTATGCCCCAAACTGGGATGATGTGGGCTTTATACATAAACTCACTTCTCTTTTCCCAGACTTCAATAGACATAGTCTTATTCTATCGGGGGATTTCAACACGGTTATGGACCCAGCTATGGACCGCTCTAGCCCTAGAAACTTAACTCGCTCTAAAATGTCTCTTGCTCTTGGTGAGTTTGCTGATAAGGCAGGTTGGGTTGACCCATGGAGGTTCTTTAATCCTAACAAAAAAGAATTCTCCTACTTCTCACATGTTCACCACACATACAGTCGTATCGATTTTTTCCTCATTGACAAGACACTTCTCCCTTTTACAAAGAGAATTGAATACAATACTATTGTTGAATCTGACCATGCGCCGGTCTCCCTGGATATTTTGTTCTCTCAAAATGTCACACAACCAAGAGTTTGGAGATTAGACACATCTTTACTATCAGACAGTCATTTCCGTGAATTCATCGGTAAAGAAATAGATGAGTTTATATATTTTAACAGGTCTGATTCCATATCCCCATCCATATTGTGGGAAACACTTAAAGTAGTTATAAGAGGGAAGATAATTTCTTATTCTATTTCACGGAGTAAGGAAAGAAAGCAAAAAGCAAACGATCTTTTAGTATCACTAAAACAAATTGACCAACAATATTCTACCACTCCAACACCTGAGTTATATAAAGAAAGGGTTACATTGATGACCCAATATGACCTATTGTCAACAGAAATAACTGAAAAACACCAACTTTGGTTAAAAGGACAATATTATGAACATGGGGATAAGGCAGGCCGTCTTTTGGCCTATCAGCTTAAATGTAAATCGGCGTCCCGTCTAATACCTCAGATACATAATACTCCACAATCCTTCACTGTAGACCCAATAGAGATAAACAACACCTTTAAGGATTTTTATTCCAAACTATACACATCTTGTTCCCCGCAAGATAAATCCAAAATGATTAGCTTTTTAGATAATATTGATATACCACAAGTAGATATGCAAGCCAAAGACTGCCTTGAGGAAGCCATAAAGCTACAAGAGATTATTGATTCCATTCATAAAATGCAGAATGGCAAATCACCTGGACCTGACGGTTATATCGTTGAGTTTTATAAAAATTTTTCTCTTCAACTTGCTCCTCTGCTACTTGAAATGTTTAATCACTCCTTTAATCAGAACCATTTACCACAAACCTTAATAGAGGCTTCCATTTCACTTCTTTTAAAGCCAGGCAAGGACCCAAATGATTGTGGCTCATATCGACCTATATCTTTGCTTAATGTTGATGTCAAAGTTTTAGCCAAACTGCTAGCATCAAGGCTAGAGAATGTTGTACCCAACATCGTCTCAACAGAACAAACTGGTTTTATAAAAGGTCGTCAGTCTTTTACAAATATTCGTAAACTTTTAAATGTCATTTATTCCCCTGCGTCTGGGGAGATTCCTGAAGTAGTTGCCTCTCTGGACGCGGAAAAGGCATTTGACCGAGTGGAATTTAATTATTTGTTTACTGTACTGGAAAAATTTGGCTTTGGTTTAAATTTTATAACCTGGATACGCTTGTTATATACATCACCCAAAGCATCTGTTCTTACAAATAAGATATCTTCCCATTTATTTTCTCTCTCAAGGGGCACACGCCAGGGTTGCCCTCTAAGCCCACTCTTATTTGCATTGGCTATTGAACCTTTATCAATAAAATTACGGACAACCCCCAATTTCTTCGTTATTCGTAGGTTTGATACCGAACATAAAATTTCTTTGTATGCCGATGACTTACTTTTGTATATTTCTGACCCAGTGTCATGTATTCCTACTATTGTCAATATTCTTAATGACTTTGGAAGTTTTTCAGGTTACAAATTAAACTTTTCTAAAAGTGAATGCTTCCCAATTAACTATCTAGCCCTTCAGCTACCAGACAATGCGCTCCCCTTTCATATATCAAAGTCCGGATTTAAATATTTAGGCATGCACATCACCCGTACGTTCTCTGATCTTTATGGAAAGAATTTCAAACCTCTCTTGCTTAAATTGGAGGCTGATTTTCAGAGATGGTCCGGTCTCTACTTATCACTTCCGGGTAGAGTTAACTGTATAAAAATGAATGTACTACCCCGCTTTTTGTATTTGTTTCAGTGTCTCCCAATATTTCTGTCTAGGTCTTTTTTCCAGTCTTTAAATAAATTATTCTCCTCTTTTCTCTGGGCAAATAAAAATGCTAGAGTTCGTAGAGAGTTTCTAGAAAGGCCCGGAGATAAAGGTGGTCTGGCTTTACCTAATATGAGAAACTATTACTGGGCATCTAATATCCAAAAAAATTATATATTGGTATCAAAGCCCGCAGCTGGATTGGTGTAAGATTGAAGCAAACTCCTGCACCTCTTCCTCTCTTTCTGCTTTGGTCACTACTGGATTACCACTTTCACCCTCTAAATTCACCCATAATCCTGTAGTATCTTCCTCTCTTAGGATATGGATACAATTCAGACAACATTTTAATCTAAAAGAATTTTCTATATATAGCCCTATTTGTAATAATCACCTTTTCCCAGCTGCCAGGATGGATCACACCTTCGCTCTATGGAGGAGGAATGGTTTGGAAACTTGTGACCATTTTTATATAGATGGTGTTTTTGCCAACTTCACTGACCTTTCGGCCAAATTCCAATTACAAAAAACTGATCTTTTCAGATATTTCCAGGTCCGTCATTTTATTCAAAGTTAAAGTCCAGTATTTCCTGCCTCTCCAGCAGACTCGGGGCTTGAGAAGATTTTGCGTAACCCTTTGTATCTCAGGAGGCACATTGCAAACATCTCAAATATAATAACATCTCTTCAGGAAACAACACTAGATGAGCTTAGAATTGCATGGTCTGAAGAACTTGGTTCTGTTATTTCTGAACATTTCTGGGAACGTGCTCTGGAAAGAATCAATGGAACATCGTCCTGTGCACGGCTTAGCCTAAAAGTCCTCCATAGAACTTACTATACCAAATCCAAACTCTCAAGAATTTATAAGGACATTGATGACAGGTGTGATCGGTGTCATTCTGCCCCAGCAAATATGACCCATATGTTTTGGAATTGCCCGAAATTAACCGAATTTTGGTCATCCATCTGTAAAACACTGAATGATGCATTTAATACCAAAATCAAACCGTTTGCAGGAATGGCCATCTTTGGAGTATTGTTTGAGGAGCACATGCTATCCACTGATCAAATGAACGCGTTCGCCTTTGCTTCCTTGGTAGCCCGTAGACTTATAGTCTTACTCTGGAAATCCTCTGAACCACCTAAAGTCTCGGTTTGGCTCACTGATTTAATGTTTCTCTTGAAATTAGAAAAAATTAAATACTTTATTAGAGGCTCAACAAGACAATTTCATAGGGTGTGGGACCCTATGATGGAGTACTTTAAAAATCTTAAAAACATAGAATCACCTCCATAAGCCTATAGAGCCCTAAGATGTGTATGTGTATGTTTGTGTATAATATAATTGATGATGTCCAATTGTTGTATTGTTGACATGTAATGTCCCCTGTACCCCCACTTTTTTTTTTCCTTCTGTTAAATGTGGGTGGGTGGGTGGGGTTTGGTTGTTAAAAGATAAAGCAAATTCAATTTATGTTACCATATTTTTTTTGTACCTTACTTTGTACTTTTTTGAATAAAAATATAAATAAAAAATAAAATAAAAAAAGCTGCACAAACGACAGTTTTAACTGCACAAACCTGCACAAATGGAGCACTAACGAACTAGCCCACTTTGGTTTGTTTTGGCGCAAGATGGGGTGACGGTGACGTCATCGGCCAAAATTATAACTTTTAATATCTCGAAAACGAAAGCTGCACAAACGAAAATTTCAACGGCACAAACCTGCACAAACGGAGCACTAACCATTCAGACTATTTGCTGAATTTTTTGATGTGGGTGGGGTGTCAGCTTCACACAGCTGCAGCTGAACATGTTTTTGTTTTAAACAGGTATGTGAGTTATTTCAAAATGTTATCTGGTTGTTAAATGTATGTATTTTGTATATTTTTATATTATAATGTAAAATTGTAACTTTTGGGCAGATTATTTCTGTTTCGGTTTTATTTTAATTGTTTTGTATGAATGCAGATTTTATTTTATTATTATTTGTGAACTTTAGTTGATTTTAACCCATTCCTGTGAGTTTGCGCCAAGCTGCGCTGGGGAAAGGTGTGTGTGGGAAAGCTGCTGCTGAACATGTTTTTGTTTTAAACAGAAATAAATCAATGCAAATCCTGGATCCTTGACATGATTCATTCTACAACTGTTACATCACCATCCAAAATGGAGGATGACAGAGGATGTTTGTCCTAGTTGTGGGGTTTTAAGGTCTCCATGACATCACAGAGTTTCCTTCCTGAAACTCCTCCTCTTCCTGCTGCTGGAACCAGGGTTAGCACAGTATATTATTGAATGCATAGTTATCATACAAGTCTTTATTCAGTCCTTCATGGCTGGAGGTAACGGCGTAGGAACAAGTTCATCATTGGGAGCGACTTACATTGGAAACCTGACGTCAACACGTTAGTAACGGTTACTCTAATCTGACCCGTTGTAACAAGTAATCTAACGTGTTACTATTTACAATCCAATAATCATTTTAAAGTCATGTATCTAAGTGACTGTGTTTCTATATTTATACATATTTTAGTAAAAACATAAATTGTTGCTTTCTTCTTTTTCCATGGGGAGTTTCGTCTCGTGTGTGAAACCAGCAACACAAACGTAAACAATGGACGGAAAAGAGAGAAGCACATTTTCTGATGGAGTTTTCATTGAGTAATCAAGTTACTTTCAAAGTAACTAAGCCATCCCTGGTAATAAATGAACTACACTATATATGTGTGTGTATGTTTTATCATCTCAAGGTGGCAAAATGCCCCAAAAACATATTTTCCATTTCCTCTTGAACAAAATGGCTTCAGTCTTTGATGAAGCATAATAAATGTCATTCCAGGACTGAACACTCACTTCATCATTTACCTCACAGCTAGCAAGATAAATACTCTGGTAGTAAACACAAGAGTTTGATCAATTTTATTGGTCAAAAATACATTTATATATGTTGACTGGCAATTGAACTGGTTCTGCCTTTTTCTAACGTAAAACACAGACAGTAAAATAGGACTCAGCAGCTTTAAACTCAAGCTGCTGAGTTTAAACAAGTTTTGTTCTTGAACAACTCTCTACATGAGTGCAGCAGTTTGCCCCACAAAAATATTATCTTATACTGAAAAGTAAAAATCAGTCTTTTCCTGTTCTCCTTTCTGGTTCCATTGTAATTCATATAATTTTTTTAGATCTTAATGTCATGTTGGGTTCATGTCTTTTAGCCCACATACAGAAGACAGTCAGGAGAACAGGAAATCAGAAAAATAAAGTTTATTTAAACAATGATGAAATATGAGACTGTGAGGTTCTTGTCCTGTGGATGGGACAAGAACAAGTCAGACGTCCAGAGGAGGAGAGGGAGATGCAGCAATGTTTGTTTAATTTCTACTCTTTTGGGGAACGTTTTGACTAGGTTAAATTGTTTAACCCTCCGTCGACGCTCAGTAGGAGCGGCAGATGTCAGCCATCCGATGACCCTCCAGAACCACACGGTAAAAAGCTCAGCCAGGATCCAAACGACCGCAGTTAGAACTACGATGGGATCAAACTCCACTCATTCATTTTTAGCTTACAGTAAAAGCACCAAGCTTTGTGGTGGTTTGTGGGAGTGTGTGTGTAGCAAGTGTGTAAAAATGTTTATATTTCACCCCAAATCCATCCTCATTATCTATGTATATTTTGTATATTTGTTTTTCTTGGTTTTTGAATTGTATTTTATTTTGGTGGAGAAGCTTTTATTTCCTTGTTTCCTGTTCCGCGTCATATCCTGTGTGTTCCCGCTGCTCTCCTCAGTTCGCGCGAGCTGCGCTGGGGAAAGGTAAGGCACAGAGCTGTCTCCTGTTTGTGTATTAAAATATTCAAAAGGTCCTAAAAAGTTTGTTCGCTAAACTCACAAGTTGTTAGATATTGTTTTTTACCTGTTTTACGTTTAGCACAGCACTGTACTGGGAATTTAATTCCCACGTTAATGACATTTATCGAGTTTACTGTGCCAACAGTTTATTTTTTTTTGTTCTTGTGATTTCTTAAGGTGTGTGTGGGGAAGGCAAAGCCCAATAACTGCTGTACTGAAAATACTTTTGTTTTAAACAGGTATGCGAGTTGCTTCAAAATGTTATCTGGATGTTAAATTAATGTATTTAGTATATTTTCATATTATAATGGAAAATTATTTTTGTTCAATTTGAAATATAGGAACTGTAACTATTGGGCATATTATTTTTGTTTGGGTTTTACTTTAATTGTTTTGAATGAATGGAGATTTTACTTTGTTATTTATGAACCTCTGAGAGAATTTTGGTTGGTTTCAACACATTTCGGTCTCAGTTTGTGCCAAGCTGTGCTGGGGAGAGGTGTGAGTGGGGAAGTCAAAAATACTTTTGTCATATAGAGATGTGCCGATCAGGTTCTATCCTGCCGATTCCGATACCGATCACATAATTATTTTTTTTTAATCAAAAGCACTTCCGGTTACATTATGTGGAAAAAGGAACCATGAATTCACATTAATTTAGACAAAAACTTGTTCTTAACTTTTTCCAAGAACAAAACAAAACAGGCATTGTGCAAATTGTACTGCTATAGATAATACTATCTTTAACAGACTGAAAACATGAAGGCTCTGAAGAGGCTAAATAATGCAAAGAGCCAAAATAAAACCTCTCAACATTGCCTAAAAATTCAAGTATAAAACTTAACATTCAAAGGCAAAAACAGGATCCATTACAATAAACAATCCAGAGTTACTGAATGAAAACTTCCTGTTAGCATGGCGGCTAGCTGATTACTGCTAGCTCTGATTGGCTGTTTCTGACTGAGCGGAGTAATTATGCAGATCAGGGAGGAGATCGATTATTTTCTCAGAGATTATCTGTCTCATGTTAGGACAGCGAAAGTTTTAATACATATGTAAAATTTATTTTTTAAGTCAGATGCTGCAGCTTTAAGCAGAGATTTGGTGTGAGAGTCACCACCAGGTGGAGCAGAAGCGAAGCTCCGTCTGTCAGATATTACTACCTGTAGCGTAGCAGCGGTTCAACAGGAGAGCAGAACCAGCGTCTTACATCGCAGCTCGATGACTTAAATAATTTTAACATTTCACATCCTGTGCCGCACCGTTATACTTTTGTCAATGCTGCCTTCAGTGAGTGTGGGAAATTTCAGTATCCAAGAGCCGCACAGGATCCTTTGAAGTGTCGCATCACTACCCCTGCACTGGAAGATCATTCAGACCGCAGAAGCTTTCTAATTCTTTCCAAAAAAGGCAAAACACAGAGCAGCCAGCATCAAATCCAAAGGAATCATCTCTAGACCTCTGTGACAGGATTGTCTTGAGACACAAATCTGGAGAAGGATCCAGAACCTGGCCTCTTTTTAACATAGGTGGACTGAAGCTGGTTTCAGCCTTCAGGATGGCCGACAGCTCTTGTCCTCTGCCATGGAGCCCTTCTGGCATGACAGATCCCACTTCTGACACCAAGAATGTGGTGGAAATTCCTTATCCAACAGGTAGAGAAACTACTCAAGAACTGAGAAAGTTGCAACTTTATCTTTCAAGTGTTTTATTTGAAGGCAGTCAGTTTAAAGACTGAATCCAACAGAGCCAGGGAAAGCAGAGCGACATCTCACAGATACGTCCTTTTTTTAATCCACGTCTGTTATCAGAGAGCACATTCCATACAAGAACACTGTTCTGGACAGAGAAGCAGAAGTGGCAACATCAGCCGGTTTGGTCCGGTTCTAATCAGTTCTTGTGGTACGTAACTCTTCACGCCACCAGGAAAACGTCCTTGGCCGAATCCTGGAAGATTCTGCAACAACTTGAACACGTTGTAAAAAAGTGACAAAACGAGAACAGACAGTGACTTACTCAAAAATGTCCACTTCTCAGACAAACAAAGTGAAGGTATATAAAGTCTGTGTTTCCATCTCTGAGACATCCTGTGACCAGAAACTGCTGCTGGAACAGACTCTTCAACTCATCATCAAAACAAGGTAACATTTAAAGTCCTGCTGCTCATCGTGATGTTTTCTGTCTTGGTTGAGTTGATTTGTGATACTAATTATGAACTTTCCTAACGACTCTTTCCACAGATGGCTGCTGGTCTCGTCTTCACTCTGGTTCTTGGTCTGAGCTTTGGACTCTGGGATGGAGCTGATGTAAGTAAGGACTTAAATGGAAAAGATGGCTGGTATGCTGAGGTGAAAGTAGTTTAAAATTCTTGCCTGTACTATGAGAAAAATCGCCAGTGGCTCACTGTGCAAACCAAAACAAATACAGTCATAAATATTTTACTGCATTATAGGCTACCTATATCCAGTAATATGCATTATCCATAGCATATTGCAGTATGCTATGGATAATGCAGAAGTAGAAGCACTTCACAATGTGGAAGAGATATACATTTTGATTCTGCCATACGGGGTGGAAATCAATTAATTACATTTATATCAATTGTTGTAATTACAATTTGTCTAATTTGTTCTTTAAGTTGTTTCCGAAACCTGAACTTTTACTTGAATTTGTTTTGAGTTCAGTTACTCAGTTACATTTGAAGTCATATCCATTAATGAGTAAAGATAAAACATAAGAAAACACCAGAAACATTTTCTTTGATGAGCAGAACTTTGTTTTGCTCATCACAAAGTAACTAAAGTAAAATGTTAATGAGGCACATCTTGCTTTTAATATTAGTAACTACATGTATTTAAGTGCATTTTTTAAATCAAAAATAACTAGCTTACTTGAGGAGCCTAATTTTTTGTGCTATTTCCTCTGCTGACTTGTATAAACATTGATAATTTTATTTTGTAGCATCTGCAGTAACGTTTTATTTTCAGCATCACTGTGATAAGCTATTTATTGTTTGTCCTGTCACAGACAGGGTTGCCACTAGGACTGTAGTGATACAATAATCTCACAATACGATACACGATATTCTGCTCACGATACGATATATATCGCAATATTCAGCAAACGATACAGTTCGATACACTTTTGCGATTTACTGAACGATTTTAGAGGGACAGAGATTTTGGTGGCATTTTGTGACTGTTATAGAGTTGGATTTAATTAATTTCACTGAAAACTGATTAAAAGCACCAACTACACCATACCTGGCTCTGGTTGGACATGGACACAGACTTAAAGTCGACAGCTGGACAAAATGAATCAAAGAAGTGGTTAGAAAACATGTTCCTTTTAATTGAAAGTACAATTTAATTTTGTACAATTTAAATTTACATTTGACAATTTAACTAATTTAACTTCAAATGCACCCATCTTAGCACAGCAGCTTAAGGCCTGTAGATAAGGAGGATAAGAACACAAGCTTTTCACTGGAAAGCACAAAAGGTAGATAGACCCTGACTAAGTGAACTCTAAACAGAAAGTCTACATTCTCCTCAGATTTTTGTTTAGAAAAAGAATCTGATCGACGTGCTCTGGGAGAAGTGCACTTCTCTGCGCAGTGATGATATCTCCAGCGGTGGAGAAGACTCTCTCTGAGGATACACTGGTGCCAGGGATGCAGAGGTACCTTTTAGCAAGATGTGACAGGAGTGGCTACTCATCTTGCTGCTCCTTCCACCAAACCAGTGGATCCTCTTTTACTTCCAGGAGAGCTGCCTCCCTGTAGCGGGTCATCTGCTCTTTAGCCTCATCCTCTTGGGTATATGTCTTGGGTCGTGCTGCACCACCACCGTATCGTTCACCAAGAAGGACAGTCAGTGGACAAGATGGCCTTGGATTCTTGGATTCAGGATTCTGACCTTAATATAAATAAAAACAATAACTCATTATTTACAGTTAAGCAAATTCCATAATTTCAACAAATGGGTTAAGTCAACACAGTGTTCTTCACTGAATGAGAATGAGTGTTACTGACCTTGGATGTTTTCTCCTTTGAATTGCTCTCCCTCATCGACAGCTGCTTCTTTAGGTCCCATCCCCTCTTCAGCGCTAGCATTTGCTGCCCCCTCTTCGTCCAGTGGAAACTGAATTAAAAGACAGACATGCATTTAAATTCATAAGCTTTTACTATAATGCATCTTTGAATTATTTAATATCTATGCCTGTAAACAACAACCATTATGGTACTTATGCTTTTTAAACTATTTGATATCCATCCGTTTTAAACTTTGTAGGATATGAAATTAAAACTTTGAAAAATATTTTATTTAGGCCTACGTTAACTCTTGTCAGGAGATTGCAGATAGGATACAAGGCAAAGGGAAAACCCATCAATACCATCACTTTACCTCTAAAGGCTGGATGCTCAGTCTTGCAGCCTCTGCAACCAATCCATTGTAGACTTCCTGTCTTTTGTTGTCAGTTAGGAAGGGAAGACTTTTGAATCTTGGATCCATTGCTGAAGATGCATAGAGAGTTGCCTTGAGGTTAATGTATCTCTTCTAAAGATCCTCAGCTATGGCAGCCTTCATATCTTTCATGACAGAAGATTCACCTTCGATAGGTTTCAGTCCATTCAACAGTGTGTCCTGGAGGGGTGCTATGACTGACGGTGAGGGGATCTTCTCTTTGGACATGTACTGTGTCGCCTCCTTCATGGGCTTCAATGCACTGACAACTTCTTCAGCTGTTGTTACGTCTGGTGCACAGATCCTTCTCAGACTTCCTCACCTCACTTGAGAGCAGGGCTGCGCAGATAGCTGGTTGTTGCTCAAGAAATCGCTCCAACATGTCGTGTGCACTGTTCCACCTGTAGTCAAATAAAATTAAAAACTAAATAAATAATATATATATTTGTAAAGGACATCCATGCTGTGTCCCTCACAACATTGCTGGTTATGACAAAATAAAGTAGTATAAAACAAAATAATTGAAAATTGCACTGTAAGATAAACATTTATAAACATATATTTTTTTACTTATAGTAATGCAAAAAGGAGCTGAGTGAGGAAATTATCAGTCTCTGTAGCCTCAAGATGCAAGTGGTGGTCACTCAGCTGAGAATAGTTGTCAGGATCATAGATTTACATGTTTACAGTTTGTCTACATTTATCTTTACATTAAATCTTCCATGAAAAAAATATATCCAATATGGATTAAGAAGAAAAAAACGGACATACATTTTTTCATATCGCCCAGCCTTAAAAAAAGTAACATACTAACCTGTCATCAGTTTATGTTGTGGTAGTCGTAAAAGCATCTGCTTCTCTTTTAGGATGTGGCTTCCTGTGGTGCTTCGTCTAAAGAAGCTGACAATCCTTCTCACTCTTCCCAATAGGCGTGCGACTGCTGTGACTTTTAGGGCTCGTTGCGCAGCCAGATTCAGGGTGTGAGCGTAGCATTTGACGTGAAGTGAGAACGCTGCCTCCGCAGCTGCAATGGACATATTTGATGCGTTGTCTGTGACATTTACAGGATCCTTTTCTGTTATTCCCCACTCAGTGAGGGCCTTCCTCAGGTGTTCTGCCAGGTTTTGTCCGGTGTGACTCTCGGGCATGTCCGTGGTTTGTAAGACGTAGTTAACAAGCTCCCATTCCTCATTGATAAAGTGAGCCGTGATGGTCACGTAGGCTTCTGTTGTTCGCGAGGTCAACCCGTCGCACATCAGGGCAACCCTCTCTGCGCTGTCAATGGAGGCTTTGACATGAGCCTTTGTCTGGGCATACAGCCTGGGAACGCATACTTTGGTGAGATGTTCACGAGTCGGGATCTGATAGCGGGGCTCCATCGCGTTCACCATGAGTCTGAAGCCTGCGTTTTCAACCACTGTGTAGGGTCTCAAATCCTGACAAATAAAGTAGACAATAGTCTCGGTAATCTTTTGTGACCTTGGCGAAGTAGTTGGTAACTTATGGGAAAACATGCCATCGCTGTCCAGCCTGGTTTGTTTTGGGTCACGGTGTAGCTCCTCTGCTAGCATTACCTTGTCGGGGTGGTGACGTTTCAGGTGCACTCGTAAGTTGGTGGTATTTCCCGAGTTTTTAACACTTGTGTGACACAGCTTGCAGACCGCCAGAGTTTTATCCATAAAGTCGCTATCCTTCTTCTTTTTGAAGCCAAAGTACGCCCACACATCTGCTTTAAAGCAAGATGGTGCTGGAATGATATTCACCGCCATTTCACTGCCCACACTCTTTTTCTGTGTAAATCAAGTATCTACTAGGCGGGTAGCTTCGCAGAAATGCTCTACAGCGACACTAGTGGCTGGACGACCTAATCACTCTCCCAGCGAAGCAAGCAGTGAGTGAGCAGGGTGAATGTTGGATGTTACGATACTTGCGGATGAACATCGATTTTTTTTTCTAGGAAAGAAAAAATTGATATATATCGCAAAATTGATTTTATTATACAGCCCTAGTTGCCACCTGTCCGGTAAAATATGGAATTGTCCCATATTTGGCTGTTAAATGTTGCGTCCCGTATTGAATTGATCTGGGACGCGATTTGTTCCATATTTTTATAAATATCTGATAGACACGCCCATCAGACACATACCGACACTAATTATAGCAATGACCAAAATAAAATAGGAAATATTAAGGTCAGCTAATTTGTCGTGGTGGGAGTTAAAGGACCCCAGAACACTATAATGTGTAGAGTGAGTATAAAAAGAGACTTTGTTCATTGAGACACAACAGCATTTATTTTTCTTCTGTTTGCCGAGGTGGTCAAAAAGCTCCTTGGTGGCAGGGCCCCGGGGTGGCAGGGCCCCGGGATGGCAGGGCCCCGAGGGTGGATGAGATCTCCCGGAGTTCCTTAAGGCTCTGGATGTTGTAGGGTGTTGGCTGATGCGACTCTACAATATCGTATGGACATCGGGGGCAGTTCCCCTGGATTGGCAGACTGGGGTGGTGGTCCCCCTGTTCAAAAAGGGGGACCGGAGGGTGTGCTCCAATTACAGGGGGTCACACTCTTAAGCCTCCCTGGTAAGGTCTCTACAGGGGTCCTGGAGAGGAGGGTCCGTCGGATAGTCGAACCTCGGATTCAGGAAGAGCAGTGTGGTTCTGGTTCTGGTCGTGGACCACTGGACCAGCTCTACACCCTCAGCAGGGTTCTGGGAGTTTGCCCAACTGGTCTACATGTGTTTTGTGGACTTGGAGAAGGCGTTCGACCGTGTCCCTCAGGGGGCCTTGTGGGGGGCTCTCCGGTAGTATGGGGTACCGGGCCCTTTGATTCAGGCTGTCAGGTCCCCTGTATGAACAGTGTCCGAGTCTGGTCCGCATTGCCGGCAGTAAGTCGGGCTCGTTTCCGGTGAGAGTTGGACTCCACCAAGGCTGCCCTTTGTCACCGGTTCTGTTCATTACTTTCATGGACAGAATCTCTGGACCAGCCGAGGTGTTGAGGGGATCTGTTTTGGTGGCCTTAGGATCGCATCTCTGCTTTCTGCGGATGATGTGGTCCTGTTGGCTTCATCAGGTCGTGATCTGCAGCTCTCGCTGGAGCGGTTTGCAGCAGAGTGCGAAGCGGCCGGGGCGCTGTACCGGTCCGTCGTGGTGAAGAGAGAGCTGAGTCAAAAAGCGAAGCTCTCAATTTACCGATCGATCTACGTTCCCACCCTCATCTATGGTCATGAGCTTTGGGTCATGGCCAAAAGAACGAGGTCATGGATACAAGTGGCCGAAATGGGTTTCCTCCGCAGGGTGGCTGGGCTCTCCCTTAGAGAGAGAAGCTCGGTCATCCAGGAGGGACTCAGAGTAGAGTCTGAGTGGCCGTTAAAATTTTTTTAATTTCCACTCCTGCTAGATACTCTCCGCTTGCTTTTAATTGGCACATTTTGTAAAAAGCAGACAGGTGATAAACATGGCAGTTAACGGTCTGAAGGCTGTTCATGAAAGCTACGAGCTTCAGGAGGGAGTCAAAGGGGAGAGAGACGGCTGGAGAGTGGGAGGCTCCATCACGAAGCACGGGCAGTTCAGAAACCATTCAGAATGAGAAGAAGAGAAATTTCTAAACAGATGAAGACGTGCCTATTGCCGTTCTGAATGACTTTTGTATTGCAGCCGTTCTCCCGGTACTATGTCCTGGCGCAGAGTCTTTTAGCGGTACCAGTACCGGATCATACTAGCTTACTTCCACCCCTGCTGATATGTTCCATTTCTGAGAGTAGGCTGAGTGACGCAGATCAGATGGAGCAATCTGAGCCATTATTTGGTTGAACTTCAATGAAGAAACTTTGTTTTGTTCTGAAACTTTGGGTTTTTCCATCCACAGGCATGTCAACTGACAGGTGCGTGCTTCTTTTATTGTTGGAGTTTCTAACACCTAAAAGACAACAATGTAAGATAAGAAACTTTTGCATAGATCAGCTTTATTTGGTCGTCCTTTCAGCACTTAGTTCAGGACTTAATTTCTGTATAAAGTAAGTTAATAAATTGTTTAATCAGTACATATTGCACAGAAACATCCCATCCTACAAGGCAGATAGGTCACAGTAGTTTTTACAGAAGGCAGCTAGAAACGCTAAGAAGGCAAATTATTGTCTGAATAAAATAACTGAATCAGAACCAATAAATGTCAATTCAGAGGTTTTTCATGTGAAAATATTTTCTAATAACTGTCATCTAATAATTATTGGCTGACATAATTCCCATTTTTATAACCTGTTATTTGGATTAATTTCTCATATTTCTATGTATTTTTCCCATAATGTTTGATGCAGCTGAACCTCTGGACTGTGTTTGGTGATAAAATGATGCTGATTATTGGATGGATGTATTTACCTTCTCTCTTCATATTTCCCAGTTGCCGACTGTGATAAGTGCACCCCTGGTTGGACTTGGTACGACGGTCGATGTTTCCTGTTTATGAAAGTTAAAATGTCCTGGTCTGAAGCAGAGGTACAGCAGATGTGCTGGTCACAGCAGATTTCCTACTTTCAAAGGAAATGTAAATTTATTGATAACACAATAAAATTCACCAACAACAAGGTTACAGAAACTGATTGAAACAAATAGAACCAGAATTTCTAAAGGTCGATATTCAGCTGCACCAACTGTCTCACTGCAGAGGGAAGTTTAAACCACTGTTGTCTTTTTCAGAGATTTTGCCTCTCATTGGATGGACATCTGGCCTCAATGAGCAGTAGAAATGAGTACAACTTCATCAGACAGCTTGTCCACCAAGCAACTGGAAAACACACACAATCTTGGGTTGGAGGTCATGATTCACCAGAGGTGAGATTTTAAAAACACTAATAAGTCTGTCTGGTTGATCACTTTTTATGTCAATATGCATTTCTCATGGCACTTTGTAAATGCTTTGAGACGACATGTGTTGTTAATTGGCATTTTATAAATGAACTGAATTGAATTGAACAGGTGTTCCTAATAAAGTGGTCAGTTCAGTCAAATACATTCCAGTTGATCCTGGTTATAACACGATGCAGTTAACTGCAGATTAGAATATCATATAGTGATAATGGTATAATCACTGTATGCCACAAGTGGTGGTGACGCATTTACGTTTAAATTTTTGCCACATAGATTGGTGCCGGGTCCTCCTATTGTTTTTAGCCATACCTGCAAGATTTGTACCATGAACAAGAAGCAAAAGTTAAAATATCTGCGAGCTGCTGGTACAACAATCGAGTTTTGTTGTGTGCCGTTGTGTCCAGTAATTAGCCGGTACCATCCGTTTCTTAGTTTTTTAATTTTCCTGCTGATATCAAGGCGAAAGCGGACTGTAGCCAAAACTTAGCCACTACAGCTAACACGCGGTTTGTAGCTGCCTGCTATTTCAAACTTGAGGATATGGAAGATCCAGCGTCAGAAATGGGAAGATGGGGGATATGAAGGGAGCTGTACGCGGTTCGTTCACTGGAATAATTTGTTGGAGGAAATCCACTGCTACGGGAACAGGCTGAGGACAGAGGCAGCGATCCGGCACAAGGTAAGTCAATGGGTGTGTCCGAATTCAGTTAATATGTGTGTGTTGATATATGCATTTGTGTTATACAGAGTATGACATTATTTTTTAGGCAGCTGCTTAGTTTTTTTATATTATAATTATATAAAATACATGTAACATGCAGTCGAATCGCCCCTCCTATACCGAGCAGGGTAATTTAAGAACCGAGGGCAGCAACGCTTCAGCCTGAGAATTATTCCATTTTTCTGTTTCACCAACACCGAGCAACACGATCCAAACCACACAGGTAGTCGGTCAGATTAAAGTCCAAAACCTTCGCTTTACAGCCGTATTAGTGTCACCGATCCACATGAAAAATCCACGGAACAAGTGGTGCAAATGGTAAAGAATCATGTATTTCCTGAATTCCAAAAATATTATATTTTCCTTCGCTGTTTTTTATAATTATAATCCACGTTAGAGTGATTTTTTCCAATAGACCCTTTTCACAGTGACGTCAGACAATGGCCGCCATAACTCAAACCTGGGTATCTTTACTTCCGATGTGATTTTGCCTCGGGAAACCTGACTGAAAAATTCACGGATACTCATTATCTCAAGGATATAATAAAAGGTAAGGTTAATAACAGCAGCATTTAAGTGTTAGATAGCTGTTATTACTCATTGTCAATCCACCATTCTCTGACTGTGTGTAAAATAAACAGCCTCCGATCGGAGAATAAACCAGCTAGCAGCAGCTTTAGCCACATTTGGGAACATATATACACCGCTGTCTGTCAGTGCTGTAACGTTTAGAGGTTCACTTTCTGCATTAACTTTAATAAAACAGTATTTAAGTGTTAGCCGTTATCAGTCATTGTCAATTTACCATTCTCCAACTGTATTTAAAGGACCCAGCCTCCGATCGGAGAATAAACCTGCTAGCAGCAGCTTTAGCCACAGTTAGGAAACGTATACACCGCTACCTTTCAGTGCTGTGTTGTTAAGTTTCACTAAAATCACTGACATCTTCCAACACTGTTGTTTAGAAAAGCATTTTAAATATCGATTTAAGCGCTATCTGCCAAATAATTTACATATTCTGATGTGATTCATAATTTCTCATATTGTTTTGTTCATCTTTCTCAACAGTAGCCTACCTAGCCTACCATATCTGGGATGGTCCTGTTCCTCTGTCCATGGCAGGTTCAGTCAATCAGCTGTGGGACATCTGCTGCCTAGTCAAACTATCATGAGCCTCTTGATTTAAAAGGAGAAACCAGTACAGAGCCTCCCTGTTCCTGGAAGTCACACTTCTTGGATGAACACTCACTACTGCAGCTGTTAGAAATGAAATCTTTGTGTATCTATCCTGTAATTAATATCTATATGTATCTATTAATAAATGAATTGATGATGTGTAGAGTTCTGTAAAAACTATTGTTAATAGCTTCTCTTGAGTAATCTACATATGTGCAACTTTTACATTTAAATTGCTTTTTTTGTAAATCTTACACATCTGGCAACAAAGTATGTGGAGGAGAGGAAATGCTACAATTAAAGCTGCTATTGTGGAACAAAGACAAGGTTTGTGGCTGTTTTTTTAAAACATCTATGTAATATATTAAACACTGTACATGGCTAAATTTATATATATATATATATATATATATATATATATATATATATATATATATATATATATATATATATATATTTATATATATATATATATATAGCTGACTGTATAGCTCAGTGGGTAAGACACCAGTCTACCACCCGGGAGACCGGGGTTCGAATCCGGGCTGGGGCAAGTTACAACAAGTTACAACAGTGCAATTGAGCTATGCAGTGTGGGTCCTTAGGCAAGACCCTTAGAGCTATATAGCCTACCTCATACCATGAGAGACATTGATAAGCACGACATGCCGGCTCAGACGTCGCCCGGCCAAACAAGGTCTGCGTCAGGTGCTGGGGAACCAGAGCACCTTGATGAAAAATGGGCTACTGGAACAAGACGGAAATGGGCGAGAGACGAAAACATGGATCTGTTGGAATGCTACTACTCAAGTAACCCTAGTCAGAGGGGTTACATGCAAAGACTGAGGGTGGAATGGTTACTTCGACACCCACAGTCTACAATGACTGCCAAACAACTAGTAGCTCAGTGTTCCAACATCCGCAAACGGCAACTGCTATCACAACTTGAGATTGACGAGGTACAACACAAATGCTACGGCAAAAGGGAGGAGCCCAAAGATAAGGTCAGGGGGGAGTTAACTACTCCCCACCCCGAGACTGGGTATGCAGCCCCAGTAATGAACGAACTATCAAAGCTGAACGAGACAGCAACTGACCTGAGAGAGAGAATCGTGGCCCGAATGAACACCAGGCAACCCCGACGCCAATTACAACGGCTGAGTGAAGTACCATCAGAAAGTCTCATTCAAGATGTGAATGCAGCATTGAGAACAATCCCTACCAACACCATAACAGAAACCAATGAGCTGATATACAACTCAGCATCAGTGATCCTTGAAATGCTCGGCTATAAGAGCAACTATGAGACCCAATATCCATCATGGAAAAGACGGTTAGAGGCTAAGATCAAGATAACAAGGAGGGAAGTGAGCCAACTGTCAGAGCTCCAAAGAGGTGCAATGAAAAGACCAGTACCTAAGAAGTACAGCCAGATGCCCATACCTGAAGCACTCGAAACTGCCAAACAAAGGCTCCAAGCCTTGGCCAGCCGCCTAAAGAGATACACAAGAGAGAATGAAGCCAGGAGGATTAACCGGCTCTTCTCCACCCAACCAGCTAAAGTGTACTCTCAATGGCAGGGTAATAACAACAGAGCAGACCCACCAAGGCTGGAGACTGAACAATACTGGAAAGGCATATGGGAAAGGGAGGCGTCCCACAACAGCAATGCACAGTGGCTAACCTCTCTACGAGAGGACCACAGCAACCTCCCTGAACAAGCCCCGGTAACCATCACTGTGTAACCATCTCGGGTATGAAAAACTGGACAGCACCAGGGCCATGCCTACTGGCTAAAGAAACTCACTGCCCTCCATGAGCGACTGGCAGTTCAACTGAACCAGCTGCTACAGAATGGGACTCACCCTGAATGGCTAACTGAAGGGCGCACAATCCTGATCCAGAAGGATCCCTCAAAGGGTTCAGTCCCATCCAACTATCGGCCGATAACCTGTCTCTCTACAACATGGAAGCTCATGTCAGGCATCATAGCGGCTAAGATAAGCGGACACATGGATAAATACATGAGCACGGCACAGAAGGGCATCGGCATAAATAGTAGAGGAGCCAACTCCTTGTAGACCACACAGTCGCCCGAGACTGCAAAACCCGACACACCAACCTGTGCACCGCTTGGATTGATTACAAGAAAGCCTATGACTCAATGCCACACACCTGGATCATTGAATGCTTAGAAATGTACAACATCAATAGGACTCTAAGAGCCTTCATTGCAAACTCGATGGGGCTGTGGAAAACCACCCTTGAAGCCAACTGCAAACCGCTTGCACAAGTGTCCATCAAATGTGGCATATACCAAGGAGATGCTCTGTCCCCACTGCTGTTCTGCATAGGTCTGAACCCCCTCAGCCAAATCATCAACAAGACTGGCTACGGATACCGACTTAAGAATGGGGCCACAATCAGTCACCTCCTCTACATGGATGACATCAAGCTGTACGCCAAGAGCGAGCGAGACATCGACTCACTGATCCACACCACCAGGATCTACAGCACTGACATTGGGATGTCATTCGGACTAGAGAAATGTGGCCGGATGGTTACAAAGAGAGGGAAGGTCGTCCACACAGAAGGGGTCTCACTCCCAGAAGGAACAATAGCAGACATAGAGCACAGCTACAAGTACCTGGGAATACAGCAAGCAAATGGCAACCTCGATGAGGTCACAAGGAAAGGAGCCACAGCCAAATACCTCCAACGAATAAGGCAAGTCCTGAGAAGCCAGCTCAATGGCAAGAACAAGATCCGTGCAATAAACAGCTATGCCTTGCCAGTAATCAGATACCCTGCCGGAATAATTAGCTGGCCAATGGAAGAGATGAAGGCTACGGATGTTAAGACTCGGAAGCTACTAACCATGCATGGAGGGTTCCACCCCAAATCCAGCACCCTGAGACTGTACACGAGCCGTAAGGAAGGAGGCAGAGGACTAGTGAGTGTGAGAGCCACTGTCCAGGATGAGACATCCAAGATCCATAAATACATCAAGGACAAAGCCTCAACGGACGATGTGCTCAACGAATGTCTCAGGCAATGGGGAACAGAGGACAAGGTGCTGGAGGAACCATCATGGGAGGACAAGCCCCTACATGGGATGTACCACCGACAAATAACTGAAGTGGCTGATATCAGGAAATCCTACCAATGGCTGGAGAAAGCTGGACTCAAGGACAGCACAGAGGCCCTCATCCTGGCCGCCCAGGAACAGGCCCTGAACACCAGAGCAATAGAGGCTCAGATCTACCACACCAGACAAGACCCAAGGTGTAGGTTGTGCAAGGAGGCCTCTGAGACAGTCCAGCACATAACAGCAGGGTGCAAGATGCTGGCAGGGAAAGCGTACATGGAACGACATAACCAAGTGGCGGGCATAGTGTACAGGAACATCTGTGCAGAATATGGACTGGAAGCCCCGAGATCAAAGTGGGGGACACCCCCAAAGGTGGTGGAGAATGACCGAGCTAAGATCCTGTGGGACTTCCAGATCCAGACAGACAAGATGGTAATGGCGAACCAACCGGACATTGTGGTGGTGGATAAAGAACAGAGGAAAGCCGTTGTGGTGGATGTAGCAATACCAAGTGACCACAACATCAGGAAAAAGGAGCATGAGAAACTGGAGAAATACCAGGGCCTCAGAGAGGAACTGGAGAAGGCCTGGAAGGTGAAGACCACAGTGGTGCCTGTGGTCATCGGGGCCCTCGGGGCAGTCACCCCCAAACTGGAGCAGTGGCTCAAACAGATCCCAGGAACAACATCAGACATCTCAGTCCAGAAATGTGCAGTTCTAGGCACAGCCAAGATACTGCGCAGAACCCTCAAGCTCCCAGGCCTCTGGTAGAGGACCCGAGCTCAGAGGATGAAAGAGACCACCCACAGAGGGTGAGAGGGGAATTTTTTATATATATATATATATATATATATATATTAAAAAAAAAATACCCTTCTCACCCTCCGCGGGTGGTCTCTTTCATCCTCTGAGCTCGGGTCCTCTACCAGAGGCCTGGGAGCTTCAGGTTCTCCTCCAGTATCTTGGCTGTGCCTAGAACTGCACATTTCTGGACTGAGATGTCTGATGTTGTTCCTGGGATCTGTTTGAGCCACTGCTCCAGTTTGGGGGTGACTGCCCCGAGGGCCCCGATAACCACAGGCACCACTGTGGTCTTCACCTTCCAGGCCTTCTCCAGTTCCTCTCTGAGGCCCTGGTATTTCTCCAGTTTCTCATGCTCCTTTTTCCTGATGTTGTGGTCACTTGGTATTGCTACATCCACCACAACGGCTTTCCTCTGTTCTTTATCCACCACCACAATGTCCGGTTGGTTCGCCATTACCATCTTGTCTGTCTGGATCTGGAAGTCCCACAGGATCTTAGCTCGGTCATTCTCCACCACCTTTGGGGGTGTCCCCCACTTTGACCTCGGGGCTTCCAGTCCATATTCGGCACAGATGTTCCTGTACACTATGCCCGCCACTTGGTTATGTCGTTCCATGTATGCTTTCCCTGCCAGCATCTTGCACCCTGCTGTTATGTGCTGGACTGTCTCAGGGGCCTCCTTGCACAACCTACACCTTGGGTCTTGTCTGGTGTGGTAGATCTGAGCTTCTATTGCTCTGGTGTTTAGGGCCTGTTCCTGGGCGGCCAGGATGAGGGCCTCCGTGCTGTCCTTGAGTCCAGCTTTCTCCAGCCATTGGTAGGATTTCCTGATATCAGCCACTTCAGTTATTTGTCGGTGGTACATCCCATGTAGGGGCTTGTCCTCCCATGCTGGTTCCTCCAGCACCTCGTCCTCTGTTCCCCATTGTCTGAGACATTCGCTGAGCACATCGTCCATTGAGGCTTTGTCCTTGATGTATTCATGTATCTTGGATGTTTCATCCTGGACAGTGGCTCTCACGCTCACTAGTCCTCTGCCTCCTTCCTTACGGCTTGTGTACATTTAAATTGCTTCTTTTTGTAAGCTGACTGTATAGCTCAGTGGGTAAGACACCAGTCTACCACCCGGGAGATCGGGGTTCGAATCCAGGCTGGGGCAAGTTACAACAGTGCAATTGAGTTATGCAGTGTGGGTCCCTAGGCAAGACCCTTGGAGCTATATAGCCTACCTCATACCATGAGAGACATTGATATATATATATATATATATATATACGCTCCATCACGAGCGTCTTCCTCCTCATGATGGAGCAGCGGGTGTTTGGCATAACTGTAAGGTTTTGGACATGTGGCTGCAGGTAATGTCGCTACTTAGCAGGTGGTGAAACTAGCGTAAATGAGTAAATGAGGAGGGTTTAATACGATCACGCATTTTCCATGACGGGTGGCAACCCCAGTCTATACTATAAAATTGTGATTAAGATTAGAGCCTAAATACATTATATTTCCAAAACGGAAAGGCTCCGTAATGTTAGGCAGCTAACAAATTGCTATCCTAGCATATCAATTAACAGCTAGAAAAACCAAAACACGTACCTTCGTAGTCAAACTGGTATCAATCAGCAAGGAATTTGTCCAGTTTAGATTATGTTGATGAAGAAAAATTGTTTGCAAATAGTGATATATCTTTAAATCATATTTGTGGCAGCAGCTTTAGAGTCCAGAAACAGCGTTAACTACACACACCGGAACTAAAGATACACTGGATCGAGTCAAAACGGATGTTGTCTGATGTCATGTGAAAAGGGTCTATTGGCTGCTTTAATCTGTTCTTCCGTTACACAGACATTATTTCTCTTTTTTCGCTGATTTTCTTGAAGATTATGCTTCGAAAATTAAGCTATTAAGTTACATCCTCCTGCTGCTTTTTATTATTAAAATGGTAAATTTAGGTTTGCCTGGACTTTTATAAACTAATGCCTCTTCTATGCATCTCGTTTTGTATTACTGTTGGTAATGACCAAACCCTGTGCTGCGTCTGCTATTAGTTTAAATTAATTTCAGTTACATACTTTCAAAAGAATATTCAGATTTAACACGCATTTTCTAAGTATTAAATATTTCAGTTCACTCTTACTCAGTAACTTCAGTGTTGTTGCACCTCTGAAATATTTTTTGCAGTTTCTTTGTGATACCAGAACTGTTTCACTTAAACATTTAATTTCCTGAGATATTGTCAGTTTTATTTTCAAGCAAAACTTTCAAAAAGAGCTGAGGATTTATTAGTTTTGATTACGTTGTGTCGCTAAATATGAACACTTATTAGTTTTTTTGTTTTTAATTTTTCAGGTTTGCATGGTAACACCTCATGATGTGTTTCTGAGCCATGATCGCTGTGCCGATTACCTTTCCATTGGATCCAAGCACCTGGACCTGCTGACGCCTCTGACGTGGACCAACTTTTTATTTACAGTACTTGGTTAAATTAGGACCAGATATGCAAAGATCTACCTGCAGACTTTGTTGGCTACCCTGATGGTCATCCTGGAGGGGCTGAGCCGGGCTTCCTCTCCTCCAGAGTGACGAGTTTTCATCACCAATAAAGACAAAATCTGATGTCTGCTTAGCTGCTAGAAAGTATATTATATATTCATTGTTCATTTTGCTATCCTGTTTGTACCTACAATAAAATTGAATCTCATTTGTAATACTCTACATTTCACAAACCTTTTTTCTCAGTGTTTACATTATATCAAGTATTTGCATGTAGATTCAAGTGAGATATTAAAATGCAACACTTTTAAGTAATACCAGCGAAGAAATGTGAATATTAAGTAATATGTAGTCATATAATTTAATTGACTGAATAAGGCTGGATGATATGACTTAAGATTTTTCTTCATGCCAGATTTGATTTTAATAGATTCCTCTTGTCCTCAATTTCTATAATAAAATCACAGAAAATACTTTCATAAAGTGCCTTTATTTCAATCATCTCTTCTGTGGGTTGTATAAGGGAGCATTATGACCAGGTTGCCTGCACCCCGAAGCAGTCTGTGGAAAAAACATGCGGAAGTGCTAAGACAGACTTCCGTGGCATATAGGCTATTGGTCAACAGTTATCTCAGGAAACCCAGTTTGTTGTATTGAATAACTGACTATGCTAAACTCCCTCATGCTGAGGAAGCAACAGTGGAGAGGAATGAGAGGAGACCTCCAACAGAACCAGAACCTGTGCTGCTCTGACCAGCTGAGGGTTTTAAATAGAAATGATCCAAACACAGTTCACATTTTCTACAATGAGTGACTGAAGTCTAGGTTGGTTCTGTGTGATTTGTTTGTAAAGGAGCTTAAAACTAAGATGTTCTTTCAGGAAGGCTTCTGGTTTTGGAGTGACGGTTCCAAGTTTGTGTTTCATCAGTGGGGCCCCGGTGAGCCAAACAATAGTGGTGGAATCGAAGACTGCATGGACATCAACTTATTTGGTATTTATTACTGGAGATACACAATTTGTAATTAATAATTTAGCTTAATTGTATGGTTTTATAATATCTTTGTATCTGGTGGCTTAGTAGGAAGGAGTTTGTCCTGTAATCTTTGGGTTCCTGGTTCGAACCCCCACTCCATTCATGTCTGTTGTGTCCTGCCCAAGGACACAAGAGATGCTGATTTCTGATCAGTGATTTCTGTAACTGATCAAATCATGTCAAAGTCTTTGTCAAAGACCTTCAGTCAGGATTTGTCTTTTTGTCTCTTTACAGGACGAGATTATGTGAATGATAATGTCTGTAGCCTGAAGCTGCCCTTCATCTGTGCCAGACCTCTGTAACCTTCTTATGCCTAAAAACCTGAATTGCCCACATGGGTTTCCTGCTGGTGATGTCATTTCCACCTGGATGCTAAGCGTCTATGACATCACTGCTGGAAGAACCTGATTTCACTTCATTTGATCACTTAAATAAATGTTTTCTTTCTCTGAAATCTGATTGATTTAATTATTGGATTAAAAATATGTCAAGATTTCAATTAAGCAGCAGCTTCTAAACTAATTGGTAATAGTTCTAAATGTCAGCTATAACTTCATGCTGAAAATCGTCAGGGGCCTCATGCATAAAGGAGTGCGCAGTTTTCACACTAAAACTTGGCGTACTGACAAACTTAGAAAAGTGCAGCGCACAAAAAAATCCAGATGTGTGAAGCCGTGCGCACGCAAGTGGCTGCACTCCTTTCCTTTATGAATCCTAATTTACAGGAAACAGAGCAGCTGCCTGTCGCCTCCATAAATACATATTAATGTAAATTTGTATAAATACCAGGAATTCTGTTGCCACGTGAAGCAGTAACCATGGCAACAGCCTTTTTTGTAGAAGTACAAGTATTTATAATAATTACATATTTTATTTAAAAGGTGCTTTCAGGGCATTTATGGTCACCTCACACAAATAAAACTAATACATTTTAAAGAAAAAAAATCTAAATAAAAACAATATAAAGATCAAGTGCAGATGGCTGCAGGAGCAGAGCGTTCAGCTGGGATTTTAAGACCAAGGAGGCTCTGAATGTGGACGTTTATGCCACAGACAGGAATCAGCAGTAGAAGCTACATTTACAGAGTAGAGATGCTTTCTGTCCATAAAGGCGCTTTCACAAAGCGGGCGGCTCCACTGCAGGATGGCTGCAGCTTTACCGGTACCGGTACCACACAGCTCTTCAAGTTCTGCTCAGAGATCCAGGATGATCAGTCAGGATAATCTAAACCAGGGGTGGGCAGCTCCAGGCCTGGAGGGCCGGTCTCCTGCACCTTTTAGATGTGTCTCAACTTTGACACACCTGAGTCTGACGCGTTTCACAAAGAGTTTTTGTGTCTTTGTGATCTTTTTCAGAGTTTATTTGAACAATAAACCCAACAACTGTCATTCCAGGACTGAACACTCACTTCATCATTTGCCCTCACAACTAACAAGATAAATACTCTGGTAGCACACAAGATTTTGATCAATTTTATTGGTCAAAATCAATAAAATGTATCAAATTTTATTGATCAAACTGGGTTCCCTCCACAGGGTGGCTGGGCTCTCCCTTAGAGATGGGGTGAAAAGCTCAGTCATCCAGGAGGGACTCAGAGTAGAGCTGCTGCTCCTCCACGTCGAGAGGAGCCAGTTGAGGCTCGGCCATCTGGTCAGGATGCCTCCTGGACGCCTCCCTGGTGAGGAGTTCATGTCCCACCGGGAGGAGGAAGACCCAGGTCACACTGGAGGGACGATGTTTCTCAGCTGGCCTGGGAACGGCTTGGGGTTCCTGGAGGAGCTGGAAGAAGTGGCTGGGGAGGGAAGTCCTTACTTAGGCTGCTGACCCGACCCCAGATAAGAGGAAGAAAATGGATGGATGGATGGATATGTTGACTGGCAATTGAACTGGTTCTGCGTTTTTCTAAAGTAAAAAACAGTAAAATAGGACTCAGCAGCTTGAAACTCAATACAGTAATTAAAATCTAAAAACCAAGTTTTGTTCTTGAACTCTACATCAGTGCAACTGTTTGCCCCACAAAAATAAATAAAAATATACTTTTCACATCTAACAGACACCTTAGCTCCTCACTGGTTAGCAGCCCTGCATTCAGTAACTTACCAAACATGAGCCGTGGCGCTGAAAAGGTTGAAAAACAGACTGAGGCAAAAAAGCCTAAATGTTTTTTTTTCCTGTCATTTTCAGCCACAAACATTAAATTAAAAATATTTACTGTTATGTTTCTGTCTCTGCCTCCCTGTCTGCATCCTGATGTTCCTGCATGGATTCATGTATTTACAGACGCTACAGTAATGTACCGGATCAGAATGAGAACTAGCTACAGATAAAAGTATGTTTTTATCACTCTGAATAAGAATTTTAACAGCTGATTTGCAGATGTATTTATTATACATCTCAACACTATTCATTGCATAACCTAGAAAAAATAATTATTTTAAAACCTCTCCTCAAGCTCTCTTCGTCTCTCCTTATCATTACCCTTATAAATAGTGTGGGGGAAAAAATCTACCTGACATCAGTCCTCAGTGTTGTAGTGCTCGAGATCGGTCTTGGTCTCGAGACCATTTATTGATGGTCTCGGTCTCAAACACTGAAAATTCGGCATTTTATTTCAAGACCAGTCGAGACCGCAACTGTGAAAATATCACTAAACGTGCAGCATACTGTCCAGTTTATTTATTAACATCGTTGTTTTCGGTGGATGCAAAACGCACCAATTAAAATCCAACCAATTTCGTGTTTCTGTTACTCCCCCCTCCCCACCTTTCACTCGCACGCGGCTCTCAGACATGCGCAGTGGTTTCCTCTCAGCAGCAGAAGATGTCTGTCTAACCGTCAGTAATAGAATATCGCTGCATAAATCATAAGAAATCCGATGGCTACAGCTAACTCAGCAGCACTTCGCTTTCAGACGGTGGGGACTACGTCTAACTTTTTTAGTCACTTAGAAAAGTAGCTCAAAGAAGGTAAGCTCCGATGACATGATGTTAGCAAAGCTAGCTGTATAGAGACACATAAGCATTTGTGATGAAAAAAAAAGTCATTCGCTGCGGAGATGTTGACTGACTTGTCACATATGTGTCCATATGTGTCCAAAAGTCTGCAATATAGTGATGTGACATTCAGAAACAGTTTGATTTTTCTGAACGACTCTTTACTTAGAAGATAGGACTGGAGTGTCACTGAGAGCCGTTGTTTTATCAGATTACCACCATACACTGCCAGAATAGCATTCATGCAGTGAGTACCATGCCTGCGCATGTGCATTAAGTCCGACCATCAGAGGAGTTGTCAGTTCACCATATGCAACAAGTTATGACAAAAATAAGTCATTAAATTGTTTACAATGATAACTATATAGATATACATGCGATGTGGATTCAAAGTGTATTGAATCTGACTCCAGCTGTATGGCTGCAGCTGGAGTCAGCTACAACACACGCCTGTGTAAAACTCATTAACCTACTTAACCGCTAAGTCAGGATGCCATACAACTGTTAATATAGTGTATGACGATCTACGTCATGATTCTATGTTGCTGATTAAATTAAATCTTATGGTAATGACGTGTCTGACAAATATAGCCGTGAGTTTGTGCTAAGCGTATGACAATCTGACCTTACAGAACACCCGTTCTTTGTTCTTGTAATGCTCTGCGTACACTGCAGAAGCTATCATTATTTTTAATTATGTACGTTGATATTTTTTCACATTAACAATTGACTAAAACACAAGAACGAAAGAGCACGCAGAGCATGCACATTGCTCTTTGATTGTTTTCGTTCAAAGTGGCAGCTGTAATGTCTGCCATGGTGTCAGACTGCCTGGGTTCATGTAGCAGGAGAGAGGGAGAGAACAGTCACAATAAGCATCTTGTGCTTGGTTACTTCTTGCTTGTTGCTCCTTGGTCAGTGTTCATAGTTGAGCGTTATTTACCATCTGGGCATTGCCTCAATTGCTATGTTTAATGGTGCAGAGAGTGGTGGTTTCTGACACGAGCAATATGGGCAAACGCCCAGGGCGTTATCTTTTTAGGGATGGCATGAGACCACCGCGGATTGTAGCAGAGATGGAATTTTTAATATTGGTAAAATGTATTAAGTATCTAATATCTAGGTGTTTTTATGGGAATATGGATCTTTCAGATCAATTTGAGAAGCAATTTTGATCACATTTTACATTTTATCGTGTCATGTAATACCAAGGCCGCTGGTCTTGGTCTTGACTCATTTTCGACTTCCCTTGGTCTTGGTCTTGACTTGATCTCAGACCCTAAACGTCTTGGTCTTGTCTCGGTCTCGATACACTCTGGTCTTGGTCTTGTTTTGGTCTCGGATTAGGTGGTCTTGACCACAACACTGTCAGTCCTCACCTGTTCTTTTTGATTCCATTATGATTAACATATTTTTTTTATATCTTAACACTGATGCTCCAGCTGGCTCTCCTATGTCTTCCCTGACCTGCTCTATTCATAGTAAAAATTAGTTTGCTTAAAAAGTAAACAAACTAAATACGTTATTGAAATGGTAACATATTTCAGTAAACTAATTGACAACCTCAACTTCCTCAGGCTTTAGCTTTCTTCAGCAGCTTCACTATTCTACCACTGCCACTTTCCTGAATATCTAATCTAACATAATACACACGTTAAGTAATAATAACTTACCAAACATGGCGCTCATGTTTGGTAATGTAGTAAGTCAATGTAAGTCAACATGGTAGTGATACCCAACATGTTCCTGACACCATTTATCCCAGTCCTTCCTAAGCCAAAGGCCGCGGACCGGTACCGGTCCGTGGACCAATTGGTACCGGGCCGCACAAGAAATAATGAAATATTTCCGTTTTATGTATTATCTGAGTCTGGAGGATCTTTTATTTTGATAATCCTTTAACCGGATTCTCTGTTACTTGCGCGCCAACACTGAGCCCACAAGCAACAAAATGAGTAAGAAACAGATCAGATGTCTTTGGAAAGTTTCTTTGCAAAGGGGAAAAGGCCCAGAGAAGAGACAGGAGGATAGATTTATCCCGGACCGGTAGGTGAGTCAAACATTAAGCCGCTCTGCGTAACATGCGGCGACCGGCTGCTAATGAGGCAATGAAGCTTCAAACTGCTTCGCCACGTTCAGACTAAACAGGCTGTGGATATAAGCAACACTTTGGGTGTCATTGTCTCCATCACTCCCAGATGGGACCGTCTCATTGCAGAGAAACAAGCTCAGGGCTCCCGTTAATTTGTCATTATTGTGAGTCAAAATTTTCACGAAAGTAAAATGTTCATTTTTGTGGCGCATCTGTATCTTATTTTGAAGGGATATGTAAATGTTACCATAGCGACCAGAGTCAGAGAGCATTTGGGCAGTGGTCGAGAGATGAGTAGAGCTTGTGAGTCTTAAGTGTGGTTCACAGCGGCACCAATTGTCGGCCGATTCTCCAAACCTCTGTGACCACAGAGCTGATAAAAGTACAACAGGTTGGATCAGTTTGTGTTCAGCCACACAGCAGGAGCAACACGAACCGATTCCACTCACGACCATCCCGATTCCAGAGGATAATCCCATAAAACTCTTACTTACCACATGTGGTTTTAGAATAACCAAGCACAGATGACGATGCAGAAGCAATAGTGATAGTTCGTGGGCTCATTTTAAGCGATAAAAGACGTAGCAAAAAGAAAATGCGTTGGATAAAAGACGGCGGGAGCAACCTCTATTTGCTGCACTTTGTTTTTTCATATTTAACATATTTCTTACGCTGTGTTTAGGTTCTTTTCTGCCCTGTGGTTACATTTAGCGTCACCGCTTAATGACATAATTATGTTTTTACTGTTTTGATGCATATGTGGCATTCAGTGGTTTGACTATGCAATTAATTTTATTTGTTGCCAACAACGCCACCTGGGATTACCACCCAGGAAATAACAGTAAAGGACACAGGTCCAGTTTTGCAATAAGGCTGAGACAGTTTGAAGACAGTGATAATTTGTTATCACAATAGTATTAAAAGACTTGTATATGAACAAAAAGAAAATTCACAAAATAAATACAACTAGGCTTATACTTACTGGAACAGGAGTGGTGAACCAGTTCAGCATTAAGAGCCAAATAAAGTTCATCATCACCGTAAAGAGTGATGATCACAACAGTTTCAGGATTAGTTTTACAACACATTACCTGCTGAAACAGTTTTCTTCTTAGTCCCTAAAGCTTTAGAGCAGGGGTGTCCAAATGGGTCCTTGAGGGCCAGCGTCCGGCATGTTTTAGTTCTCTCCCTAGTGGTTTAACAATCTCAGCAAGTCAGTGTTTTCCTTAGGCCTCTAACAAGCCATCATTTGATGCAGGCGTGTAAAACCAGGGAGAGAATTAAAACATGCAGGATGCCGGGCCCGACATTGGACACCCCTGCTTTAGAGGGACACCTGACACTGTTTTGTTTGGTTTGTACTCTGTTATAGCTACTTGAAGCAACTCTTTCACATGTGTCAATGAAAAGTCATTCACAGACATACATAAAACCTTTGAGCTCTGTCTGCTAAACTGGCGGATGTGGATGTGGCGTCTCACGCAGGACATTTTTGAAACATGCAGGATGATGTTCTCACATGGCTCAGCTCTATTTGAGGGTGTTGTGATGACTTCTACCATTTGCATGTTTTACACTGTACTTTAAACATCATTTTGTAACATCCCAAGTTTATCACTGTCCCCCTTTTAGCCCTCTTGTTACATGCAGCGGTGACTGCATGCATGTTCCCCCATTTCAAGTAGCTGCGTAGCTCATGCAGCTGAAGCAGGCATAGCTGGTTCCACTCTGCCTCTTGATGAGCAGAGTACAACGCTAGGTGGGACGCTGATCTCAGGGCCAACTGGACAGCATGTGTGCTGCAGCTTTGTGGTGGTTTGTGGAAGTGTGTGCACTTGTTTTTTTCCAGGCTTGTAGATGATTGGGGCCTTGTTTATGAAGATACCAG
Organism: Poecilia mexicana; assembly: GCF_051168715.1. Taxonomy (NCBI): domain Eukaryota; kingdom Metazoa; phylum Chordata; class Actinopteri; order Cyprinodontiformes; family Poeciliidae; genus Poecilia; species Poecilia mexicana. The sequence goes on from NW_028263392.1 coordinate 21,414,226, forward strand.
GTTCATGGTTTCTCCCAAGTTAGTTTGCTGAAGAATTGTCTCTTATTAGCCTGGATTTTGTTATTTACCCTAATTTTTTCTTTAGGTTTTTCCCCTGCCACCTTCAAGATTCTTCCTGGCATAGGGATAGGGGTGGGGTTAGTCCCGAGGTCCCATATGTCTGAGAATTAGTATGGGGTCATGCGCCATGGTGGAAAATGATCCTTAGGGTCATGGATTGCAAACATGGCCATCAGGCGGCATTTGAATGGGGAATAAGGGATCAGTTTTAGCCATTCGGGCGGATGCGTAGTGTCGTCCCAGACACACTTGGGGGAGCTCTTGTATTGCTTTTGGAAGGGTCCGGGTTTTCCTTTCTGCAGAGGATTTCTCTGAGTTTGGGGGTCTGGCCGTTCGGGCTCATTCCGGCCATATGGCGTGAGGGATGAGATAGGGGGGGGGGTTTGGAGCCACGTGGGAGAGCTTTAGCCATATGGTGACGTTTGGTTATTTGAAGAAGGACGGGTTCGGGGGTCGATCCGTGACTGTGTGGGTCGGAGGATCCGGCCATAAGACGTCATGGGGTGGTGCTGCCGGATGTCTGCGAGTGTGATGGGGCTCGAAAAAGTCCGTCGGAGCGCAGGTCCACGGCGGGCGGCGTCTGGGCCGGTGGGGGAGGGTCCCGGGAAGAAAGGGGGAGCGCGTTTGCCATACGGAACCCTTTTGTTAAGGAGCTATAGGCCTGCCACAAGGGAGCCGAAGGGGATGCTGCCGGATGTCACGTGTCTGCAGGCAGAAAGGTCAAGCGCCAGAGGTCACGGGTGGGCTCCCGCTGGTCGGAGGGTCACAAACGGGGGTCCCGTCGCCCGACCGCCCGGGACCGGAGCGGGAAGCGGTACTCCGAAGAAAAAGCGTAGCGAGAACTTTCGGGAACCCCGAATGAGGGTAGGGTCAGGATTTCTGTCCCCGGAGGTCCCACAGATGCGGGGTTCGGAGCGGAGGTCGGGCGGGGTCCCGGTAACGAAAGCCCGCGGTCCGGTAGCGCCTCGAGCGACCCGGTTCTCCCGGTCCGGTAGCGCCTCGAGCGACCCGGTTCTCCGGAACCGGGTCGCCATTAGGCATCATGGGGTGGTGCTGCCCTATGTCTGCGAGTGTGATGGGGTCCGAAAAAATCTTTTGGAGCGCAGGTCCAGGGCGGGTGGCGTTCAGGCCGGTGGGGTTGGGTTTTCGGTTCCCCGAGGTCCCAGAGCCGCGGGATTCAGACCAGAGGTTGGGCGGGGTCCCGGTAACGGCACCCCGGGTACGGAACCTCCTTGAGCGGTCCTGGTTCCATAGAACCGGACCCGGACATACGGAAGCATGGGGTGGTGCTGCCAAATGGCCTCGACCTGTTGAGCCGCGTTGTGCTGGGGCTCGGGTGTAAGGCCCCTCGACATATGAAATCATGAGTGCTGCTGCCAAATGGCTGCCTTACCAGGGGCACGAGACATAAGGAGACTTTCAGGGGTCCCACCGAATGTCTGAGCCTCTGCCCGGGTTTGACAACTTGTTGCGGGGCTGAGGATGTCCGAATCCCGGGGAGGGTCCAGCCATTTGCTGGAACGGTCCAGCCATTTGGTGGAACGAAGACCGGTTCCTTCTCAAAGTCCCCGGACATATAAATAGATTTCCAGACCTGCTTGTCAGTCTGGATGAACCAACAATAAAAACATTTAGATTTGTTAAAAAGCGGCTCAAGTTGTCTTGCGACGTACAATGACGATGCAATGTTCGACCAGTTATGGGTCAACTGTGTGAGCTACCAGCTGAAGCGAAAGAACTCATTACCGTACACGACCACACATTTGCATCCTGTAGTTTAGCGGAGTAGTCAGAGGGCTACCCCAACTGGGAATCGAACCAGACCCAGAGCTTCCATTTTACAAGGTTGCGGCACCTTTAACCGGTTGACTGCTGAAGCCATGTGGGTTATTTTTGTTCACAGGGCTTATGACCTCATAGCAAGTAATGTAGACATCTAGGAGCATCCAGGTACGGACGTAGGGGAAGCATGGGGTGCTCCTTCCAAATGGCTGCCTTACCAGGGGCACAGACATAAGGAGACTTCCAGGGCTCCCACCCAATGTCTGAGCCTCTTCTCGGGTTCAGTGCCCCGTCCCGGGGAGGGGTTTCAGCCATTTGCAGGAACGGTTCAGCCATTTGGTGCAACAGGGACCTGTGTCATCTCAACAAAGTCCCCAGCCATACTTAAGCTATAATAGAAGTAGGCTCGTGGCCATTGGGGATCACAAGCGATCGAGCCTTTATGGTGCAGGGCCTCCCGAGCCAGGCGGGCTTTGGAGAAGGTTCCGGCCGGTTTCGTTTATTCCCCGGGGCGCGCCGGACGGGGAATTCTGAACGGCGGCATTCTGAACGGAGCACAGGAATCCCCTTTAAACCCTCGAGAAGACGGATGTCCCCAACAGCAAAGGCCCCATTGAAAAGGATGTCCGGATGTCTAGAGGCTTCCCTATGTCCGAAGTGCCTTCTTATGTCCTTTGTCAGCCAAAACGATAGAAAAGGCTTAAGCAGCTTGTGGGAATCGTACCCTGGTCGCTGGGGGGGAGAGGGGGTGCACCACAGAGGATTAACCACAAGACTACTTGAGCCATACGGGTAACCTTTGCTCATAGTGCTTATGACCTCATAGCAAGTAATGTAGACATCGGGGAGAATCCAGGTCCGGACATACAGAATCATGGGGTGCTGCTGCCAAATGGCTGCCTTACCAGGGGCACGAGACATCAGGAGACTTCCAGGGGCTCCGCCGAATGTCCGGGCCAGTGCCCCGTCCCCGGTAGGAGTTCCAGCCATATGCTGGAACAGTCCAGCCATTTGGTGGAACGGGACTTGTGCCATTTCAAAGTCCCCAGCCACAAGGAGACGTCCACGGGTCCCACCGAATGTCTGAGCCTCTGCCCGGGTTCTGGTGCTCTGATCCCGGGTAAAGAAGCTCCATATCTCCCCCCTGGACCTCCAGGACCAGGTGCGGCCCAGCGGAGGTCCGGGGACCGGCCTCTGGTTCCGGAGAACCGGGCAGGGGTATTTTTGACAACTTGTAGCGGGGCTGAGGGTGTCCGAATCCCGGGCAGGTTCCAGCCATTTGCTGGAACAGTCCAGCCATTTGGTGGAACGGGGACTTATGCCATCTCAACAAAGTCCCCAGACATAGTCTTTCTGTAGACTAATAGAAATAGGGTGGTGGCCATAGGGGATCATGAGTGAATGAGCCTTTATGTCAGCCAAAAAGATAGAAAAGGCTTTCTGCAGCCAGCGGGAAGCAAACCCAGGTCTCTGGGGTGGAGAGCGGGCAGCTAAACCACTAAACTATAGGAGCCATGAGGGTTGCCTCGGCTCCTGGCGCGTTTGGCTTCTAAGCCACAGAGGCAAAACATGATGAAGTGCTTTTCCAAGATTGTGTACATAATGGGTTCTCTGCGCAAGCAGGCCGCGAACCCGGGCCTCCCGGGTGGGAGTGCGGCTACTGGACCACTTTGCGAACAGAGATAAAGACTGGCAGCGCTTACGAGGGCTTATGAGGGTGGGGGGAACCGGGAGACACTTAGAAGCAGGAGGTGGTGCTGCCCGATGGCAGCGGGGGTCACCTGGCAGCATCCCGGCCTTTTGGTATCATTAGCCACCGTGCAGCAGGGAGCAATGCACCCAAACGTCCTGCGCCACCTGGTGTCGGGTGCTGGAACATGCCGCAAAAGCCGCCGTACGGCAGCATTCGGAAAAAGTTAAGTGTTTTTGAGCGACTTTGCGATTTTCGGGCGGCCACGCTCGCCAAAAATTGGGTCTCGTTGGAACGGAGTACTCCGGGCTGGGCTCTTTCAGGTGCCCCGGGTCCCGCGGTCCCACGAGGTTCGGTTCGCCTGCTAGGATTTTTCAAAGTGGGCCCAAAATGCTGCCGGGTGGCCAGGTTAGGGGTCATGGGCCTAACCCCACCCCCTAAAATAAAACTAACTATGGTCTCCTGGTTTTGCCTCTTCATTCCCTGGTTATTTATTACACTCCCCCTCAAACTCCCAAGACTGTCGTGGGGATGTAACACCTTTTTAAAAACTTCCTGGACACACCACTGCTCATTAGTCTTGGCATTTAATACAAACCTAAACAAGCGTTAATACAAATGAAACCTCTCAAGTATCGTTAATAATTTAAACTAACAGGAGTCTCTGTTTTTTTATGATTTTTCTCACTTTCGTTCTGTTTCTCTTGTACTTTTTGCCGTTAAAGTGACTCCAAATCTGAAATCCATGACCCTGCCGCTCTATGCGTCACTGTGATGTGCACGGCATTGATTGTGTTCATGTTATCAGAACGGGTTTGCTTTTCCCCTGAGTGGCACCAGAACCTGCTGCGCAAACTGACTTGTTTCTATCTTATTTGCACAGCAGCAGCAGCAGCTTGCTCTGCTTCAGTCCCACCTCTGTGCCACAATCCTCTGAGCATTGATGCAGCGCAAAGTGCATCGACATGAAATTATGCAAAAAAATACAGAGACCTGTTGACGAAAGGCGTTACCATGGAAACAGATTTTATTCTTAAAAGATTCAGCTTCAGTCTATCACCTCTGACCTCAAGTCTTTCCTCTTAGACTGAAACTGCTGCAGATCTGTAGCACTAGCTTAACATTTCACATCCTGCGCTGCACCGTTATACTTTTGTCAATGCTGCCTTCAGTGAGTGTGGGAAATTTCAGTATCCAGGAGCCGCACAGGATCCTTTGAAGTGTCGCATCACTACCCCTGCACTGGAAGATCATTCAGACCGCAGAAGCTTTCTAATTGTTTCCAAAAAAGGCAAAACACAGAGCAGCCAGCATCAAATCCAAAGGAATCATCTCTAGACCTCTGTGACAGGATTGTCTTGAGACACAAATCTGGAGAAGGATCCAGAACCTGGCCTCTTTTTAACATAGGTGGACTGAAGCTGGTTTCAGCCTTCAGGATGGCCAACAGCTCTTGTCCTCTGCCACGGAGCCCTTCTGGCATGACAGATCCCACTTCTGACACCAAGAATGTGGTGGAAATTCCTTATCCCACAGGTAGGGAAACTACTCAAGAACTGAGAAAGTTGCAACTTTATCTTTCAAGTGTTTTATTTGAAGGCAGTCAGTTTAAAGACTGAATCCAACAGAGCCAGGGAAAGCAGAGCGACATCTCACAGATACGTCCTTTTTTTAATCCACGTCTGTTATCAGAGAGCACATTCCATACAAGAACACTGTTCTGGACAGAGAAGCAGAAGTGGCAACATCAGCCGGTTTGGTCCGGTTCTAATCAGTTCTTGTGGTACGTAACTCTTCACGCCACCAGGAAAACGTCCTTGGCCGAATCCTGGAAGATTCTGCAACAACTTGAACACGTAAAAAAGTGACAAAACGAGAACAGACAGTGACTTACTCAAAAATGTCCACTTCTCAGACAAACAAAGTGAAGATATATAAAGTCTGTGTTTCCATCTGTGAGACATCCTGTGACCAGAAACTGCTGCTGGAACAGACTCTTCAACTCATCATCAAAACAAGGTAACATTTAAAGTCCTGCTGCTCATCGTGATGTTTTCTGTCTTGGTTGAGTTGATTTGTGATACTAATTATGAACTTTCCTAACGACTCCACAGATGGCTACTGGTCTCGTCTTCACTCTGGTTCTTGGTCTGAGCTTTGGACTCTGGGATGGAGCTGATGTAAGTAAGGACTTAAAACAATGATTGGTACGTCCCTGTTGTGAGCTTTGGCTGACTGACGCAGATCAGATGGAGCAATCTGAGCCATTATTTGGTTGAACTTCAATGAAGAAACTTTGTTTTGTTGGGAATTTTTTTTCTGAAACTTTGGGTTTTTCCATCCACAGGCATGTCAACTGGCAGGTGCGTGCTTCTTTTATTGTTGGAGTTTCTAACACCTAAAAGACAACAATGTAAGATAAGAAACTTTTGCATAGATCAGCTTTATTTGGTCGTCCTTTCAGCACTTAATTCAGGACTTAATTTCTGTATAAAGTTAATTAATAAATTGTTTAGTCAGTACATATTGCACAGAAACATCCCATCCTGCAAGGCAGATAGGTCACAGTAGTTTTTACAGAAGGCAGCTAGAAACGCTAAGAAGGCAAATTATTGTCTGAATAAAATAACTGAATCAGAACCAATAAATGTCATTTCAGAGGTTTTTCATGTGAATGTATTTTCTAATAACATATGTATTTTTTTACCATAATGTTTGATGCAGCTGAACCTCTGGACTGTGTTCGGTGATAAAATGATGCTGATTATCGGATGGACGTATTTACCTTTTTTCTTCATATTTCCCAGCTCCCACAAAACTTGACTGCCCTGCAGGCTGGAGTTGGTTCGAGCGTCGCTGTTTTGTGTTTGTGCCTTATCAAATGACCTGGGCTGCAGCAGAGGTACAGCAGATGTGCTGGTCACAGCAGATTTCCTACTTTGAAAGGAAATGTAAATTTATTGATAACACAATAAAATTCACCACCAACAAGGTTACAGAAACTGATTTAATCAAATAGAACCATAATTTCTAAAGGTCGATATTCAGCTGCACCAACTGTCTCACTGGACAGAGGGAAGTTTAAACCACTGTTGCCTTTTTCAGAAATATTGCCTCTCATTGGATGGACATCTGGCCTCATACCACAGTGCAGAGGAGTACAAGTTCATCAGACAGCTTGTCCTCAGAATTTCTGGAAGACACACAACATCTTGGGTTGGAGGTTATGATGCACCACAGGTGAGATTTTAAAAACGTAAATAACTGTCTGGTTGATCACTTTTTATGTCAATATGCATTTCTCATGGCACTTTGTAAATGCTTTGAGACGACATTTGTTGTTAATTGGCATTTTATAAATGAACTGAATTGAATTAACAGGTGTACCTAATAAAGTGGTCAGTTCAGTCAAAGACATTCCAGTTGATCCTGGTTATAACACGATGCAGTTAACTGCAGATTAGACTAGACATATTAAATCCCTGAAGAAATTTAACTGGGGCCTGCCCAACGTCTGCCCGTCGGTTTGGATCCTGTGTTCTGACGCTTAACCAGTAACATGTCCGTGCAAGCCAGCAAGTTTGCACAGCTGAACTTGCCCCTGGTAAAAACCAGTCAGTACATCCATACTGACGTGCTCAACCAGGTCCACCTCTAAAGTGCTATAGCTGACCTGGTTCATCATCACAGTGCAATGGCTGAACCTCATGCAGTGAAAGTCAGTCTGAGACTGATGACTACAAGCTTCGCACATGTGTGGTTCTCACTTACATTGTGAAAAAAAAAAGACAGTGGATAGTTTTTTTTGTTGTTGTTTTTTAACCTTCATACTAAAGATTTTAATTCACACTCAAAAATATGAATAGTCTGAGGAACAGTGACGTGCGGTGAGGTTTATAGCTGGTGAGGCACTGACTTAATCATAATCAGATTTACAAATCTAGACCCCCTGCAAGTTATTGTTTATGTAAGGAAATTTTGCGCATGCGGACAACGTTGGAGGGCAAAAAGGCTATTCCTTTACATGCCACCCATAGCTGCTCTGCCGCCGTAGAATATCTCCGTTAACTCAATCAAACTTGGACATGTAGATATTAATTTCGTGCTGCTTCATAAAAAAGGGAAAAATCGTTAAAGAACAACTCAAAACCACGACTTTCTCGCTCTCTGTACCAGCACAGCTACAAACACACTCATTGCCATAACAACTGACAACAACGCTACAAAAAATGAACACAGATATTTCCTACACAAAGAGCAGAACATTCAGTCTGTTGCAGTAGAATGGTTTTCTACTGCTTAATGATTACTTTGGGATTACTAATCAGTGATTGCTGTGGTAAGAATAAGAGAAGAAAACTATAAATACATCGCTGCACTTGACGGCTAGCTGCTAGCGCGCTGTTACTGTCTTACTCTGCAGTTGTGGAGTCACAGTGTCTGGGTCCATGAGCGCCCCCTGCCATGAGGCAAAAGAACTGCCTTCCTCACCTCAAATCTGTTCTCTGCCGTTTCTGATCGCTCCTCAACACACGAAACATGTTACACACACAGCTGGTGACAAAAAACACTTTACATTATATTGATAAGCTTAATTATGGAAAATCAGTTCCTACATTAAATGTTTTTAACCATTTTATTGGCGACGTACAGGCAGGAGGAGCTGCTCTCAGAATGGCAGACAGTGCAGTTAGCCAGAGGCTGTGTAATCCCAGGTGAGGCTCAGCTCGCTGCTTCCTCTCCGGCTTCGCTTCTGAGCATTGAATGGGAAAATGCGAAAATTTTGAAGAAAAAATAGTCAGAATTGGTGAAGTTAAATGAAAACTACATACTTTATAGCACAAACCACAGGGTGAAAATAGCGATATAAATGATTTTATTATTATTTTTCTATGATGAGAGGTGAGGCTGTGCCTCACCTGCCTCCCCTGACCACACGTCACTGCCGAGGAAATATGTATTTTTCCCACAATGCATTGCGAGACCTCTCTCTGCCTCTGGTTGTGAGACTTCTCACTGCCTCTGTCTGCCCTCTGTTGCTATGGTAATTAATGACTGCAGCCAATGCATTGCGAGACAGGAGCTGAAACATTTTAAAGTAATTCTGGCATTTAAAATAGGCTGTGTCCCTTTCAGACAGCGGTTCGGGCGGCAGCAACGCATCTGAGTCTGTGAGCTGTGAGACAGACCATAATAGCCTGCAGCTCAGAGTTGGAGCCGGGCTCCGTTGCTATGGTGATTAACGACTGTAGCTATGACTGTGTATGAGTCAGAGCGGAGCCTCCATTGACTTGAGTGGGATTTTGTTTTTTCGCAATTTATGTCACCATTTTAGCTCAGAATCCCACTAAAACTAATAGCGCACTTCTCAGGATCAAGCTGAACATTTTGATACCACTTTTGTGGGAGAACACGCAGCAGTTTGAGCTGCATTAAGGGTGATAGGTGTAGAGCAACAGGTTCCTGCCATGCATTGCATGCAGGCCCAAAATATCAACTGGCCAACAGTTATCTCAGGAAACCCAGTTTGTTGTATTGAATAACTGACTATGCTAAACTCCCTCATGCTGAGGAAGCAACAGTGGAGAGGAATGAGAGGAGACCTCCAACAGAACCAGAACCTGTGCTGCTCTGACCAGCTGAGGGTTTTAAATAGAAATGATCCAAACACAGTTCACATTTTCTACAATGAGTGACTGAAGTCTAGGTTGGTTCTGTGTGATTTGTTTGTAAAGGAGCTTAAAACTAAGATGTTCTTTCAGGAAAGGACCTGGTTTTGGAGTGACGGTTCCAAGTTTATTTTTACTAACTGGCATGCCGGTCAGCCAAGCAATGGTGAAAACGAAGACTGCATGGACATGAACGCATATGGTATTTATTACTGGAAATACACAATTTATTTAATAATTTCGTTTAAATGTAAGTGTTTAAAATATCTTTGTATCCAGAGGCTCAGTAGGTAGGAGTTTGTCCTGTAATTGGTGGGTTCCTGGTCTGCTATGGAGGACCAAAACTGACAAGAAATAAAAGCATAAATATATATTTAGTTTTTCCTTTTCCTTACACGAGTTTCTGTCAAGTAATGTATATATTTTCTTTTTCATTTCCCCTAAACATGCATTTTTGTCAAGAAATGTAAATATTTTGTTTTGTCTTTTCCTTATACAATCCCTGGTTCTTTTGTCATTGCCTCTTCTCCTCTCCTGTTTTTACTAACTAGTTATGCAGCCTGCATGCTTGTATTTCCTTTTAATTCATGTAAAGCACTTTGAATTGCCTTGTTGCTGAAAATCCTCTATATAAATAAAATTACCTATCCTTTACTTTTCCGTGTGCACCGTTATGTTAATGAGGAGAGCTGCCTTCTCCTATTGGCCAACAGAGCTTTGGATTCTATGTCACTGCATCAGACGTGGGGTGTTTAGGTGCAGTTGCTCGGTGCCATCTTTACAGGCCACAGACCAAAACAAACTTCATCCCGGTGGTTTTATTGTGGTACCGACTGCAGTGAAGTTAGTTTCGAGTTAGATATTCCAATATTTGCCGAGTAAACGTCATTCAGCTCAAGGTTGATCCGATTTATGGACGCTAATTTCGGCCAGTCGATCTCCAGCTCCCTCCTCAGCGCTCGGAGGGAGATTCTTATTATGTCAGTTTTGGTCCTCCATACCCTCATGCTTTCTGTAAGGGATCAAATCATGTCAAAGGTTTGCAGTCAGGATTTGTCTCTTTGTCTCTTTACAGAACAAGATTATGTTGATGATGTTACCTGTGGTAATACCCTTCCCTTCATCTGTGCCAGACCTCTGTAACCTTCTCATGCCTTTTAAATGCCCATATGGGTTTCCTGCTGGTGATGTCACTTCCCCCTGGATGTTAAGCATCTATGACGTAACTGTGGAGGAACCTGATTTCACTTCATTTGATCACTTATTTCTCTGAAATCTGATTGATTTTTATTCTTTTATTTAAAATATGTCAACATTATAAGCAGCAGCTTATAAACTAATAGTTCTAAATCTCAGCTATAACTTCATGCTGAAAATCATCAGGATATCAGTGCATTAGTAAGGTAATAAAAATCTATGAAATATGAACAGTTTTCACAAACTCTGAACCACCTGGTTTGAACAAATTCACTAGTGTCGCAAATATTTGACACCTAATGAAACCTGGTAAGAATGTTTGTGATCATAAACCTCTGAAACACCAGAGCATCTTTAGTTAAAAATCTGTTGACCCCGACCAGAATACTGCAGATGGGTCGTTATTAGGTCTCACCGCAGGACGATGATCCAAATCACACATGAATACTGACATTTTTCAGCAGACAGAGAATCAACTTTCTACCATGGTAATCCCATCGCTCAGACCAAAATCCTACAGAACCCCTGTGTGCTTAGCTGAATATAACCACACAGAGAACACAGAACATCCATCCATTTTCTAACACCCGTGTTCCTATTGGGGTCAGGAGGAGCTGCTGCTTCTCCAACTAACGTTCCTGGTGAGAGCCGGGGTCACCTGGACAGGTCGCCAGTCTGTCGCAGGGCAACACAGACATACAACCATGCACACACACTCACCTAGAGAGGATTTAGACAGACCAATTAACCTGACAGTCATGTTTTTGGACTGTGGGAGGAAGCCGGAGTACCTGGAGAGAACCCACCATGCACAGGGAGAACATGGAGGCTGCATGCAGAAAGACCCTGGGAATCGAACCCTGAACCTTCTTGCTGCAAGGCAACATTGCTACCAACTGCGAGAAATGGAACAACAAATGAATAATATAAAATCTCAATTACATTGTTTAGAAGTCCGATACCTTTGCATAGTTTTTGTTTTATAAATTTTATATGAGATTTCTAGTTAAGCTTATGATCCAACATAAACCATAACATTTTAACTTCCTGTACTCGTTCTACATTTCCGTCTCTACAGTCTCTACAGTCTCTACATCTATTTCTCTTACCAAAAATCATGAATTTAGTTTTATTCCAATTTATTGATAATTAATTGTATTTTGGCCTCTCAGTCTGTTTAGACAGCTCAGGAGCCATATGTTTCATAAGGATTTTTAAATCTTTTCCTTTTAAATTAAGTTTATATTGTCAGCAAACAAGACGAATTGTAACATTTTAGACAATTCACAAATGTCATGAACATGCAAAATAAAAAGCTCGGGTCCTAACACTGAGCCTTGGGGGACTCCACATTTTATACTTTGAAGATCTGATTTTATATTTTCTAACTGTACAAATTTTGGCTAGTCAAATAACTACTTAACCAATTATAAACGATTCCTCTTATCCCATAATCCTGTAATTTGGAAAGTTAACACATTGTGGTCGATGGTATCACAAACTTCCTTTCTATTGCTTCTGTAATTTCTTCATGTAGTTCTAATAATGAAAGGGATGTTGATTTATTTGATCTAAATCCATATTGACTCTCATCATGTTCGTCTTTTCAATATAGCTATCTAATTTCTGAACAAACCATTTTATATGTAAGTAAAAGTAAATGGTTTAATTATACAGTCAATTGTTTTTTAATCATCATGTCAACAGATATTTCAGTTTTACTTTTCCTCACTATAGATAGAATATCTTGTTCACTTCTCCAAGAAACATATTACTACTCTGCACATCTCCTCATATTTTATTATTTGTCTAAAACAAGAAGTCAGACCTGGTCCTATATTTACAAAAAAGGAATTAAATTAATTTATAATCTTTTTAGAAGTGTGCCGATCGATCGGTCACCGATCACAATCGGGCCGATTTCCGTGAAAAAGTGCATGATCGGTGATAGGCGATCATTGGCTCTTGTTGCCGATACCGATCATTTCATTTCCAGCCTGCCTGTGCAGCTGGTCTCCTCTTTCCTTCACTCTGCGCAAACGCGCAGCAACAAATCCGAAGCGATGTGGAACTATAACCACTGAGTGAATGGGGAAGTTTGCGTGTTGTGGCGGAAAACTGAAGCAGGTCAAAATGCATCAACACAACGAAGCTAATAGACATAAAAACATTGAGATACCTGACGGAGTTTGGCTACATCGAGGCTCACTGCAGTAAAAAAGACATACGGAGGATCAGATAGCAGGTAAAGCAGCGCACAGCTACAAACACTCACCGGATTAGCATGACGGTCAGAAAGCTAAACAAATAAACCGCAAAATGATTTAAGTCTTCGAGCTGCGATGTCAGACGCTGGTTCTGCTCTCCTGTTGAACCGCTGCTACGCTACAGGTAGTAATATCTGACAGACGGAGCTTCGCTTCTGCTCCACCTGGTGGTGACTCTCACACCGAACCTGCTTAAAGCTGCAGCATCTTAACCTAAAAATACATTTTACATAGTATTAAAACATGAGACAGATAATCTCTGAGAAAATAATCGATCTCCTCCCTGTTCTGCATAATTACTCCGCTCAGTCAGAAACAGCCAATCAGAGCTAGCAGTAACCAGCTAGCCGCCATGCTAACAGGAAGTTTTCATTCAGTAACTCTGGATTGTTTATTGTAATGGATCCTGTTTTTGCCTTTGACTGTTAAGTTTTATACTTGAATTTTTAGGCAATGTTGAGAGGTTTTATTTTGGCTCTTTGCATTATTTAGCCTCTTCAGAGCCTTCATGTTTTCAGTCTGTTAAAGATAGTTTTATCAATAGCAGTACAATTTGCACAATGCCTGTTTTGTTTAGTTTTCTTCTTGGAAAAAGTTATTAAAAACAAGTGTTTGTCTAAATTAAGGTGAATTCATGGTTCCTTTTTCCACATAATGTAACCGGTAGTGTTTATGATAAAAAAATAATAATAATAATTATGTGATCGGTATCGGTGATCGGTATCGGTATCGGGAGGAAAAAACCTGATCGGCACATCTCTAAATCTTTTGTTTTTCAGTTAAAGTACTTTCTCCTTTTAAAAAGTTGTTTTCAGGACAAATATACTTGGGTCTTACAATTGTATCCAAGATTTGCCAAATCCTTTTCATATCACATTTGGGCAGTTCTTGTCATATAATGATTTATAAATCTGCAATAGTGTTTCATTCACATCCTTCACATAAACCCCAGGCCAGCTTTCCTTTAGGCCATTGCAGAATGTCATTATTGTTCCATCTGTCTGGCTCTAACATGCTTTATGTCATCAACTATCATCGTTTTTTCTTTTAACTTTACTGTGATGAACCATACATATAGATGTAGAGGTTTTCATTTGATCATTTTCACTCTCAGCAATTCCTGTTCAACTTCATCCATTCTTTAACATTTGAGAAATCTGCATGTAGCACATTTAACTCTGCCTTTAATGATCCGAAACTAACTATTGTTTCAGATCTAAATTATTTTAGTTCTTTGAGTATTTCAGCCATACCTGTGGCTTTAACTGAAGAGGCGTCCTCTGTTGATACGACTCGGTTTTCTTTTTCAGTGAGAATAAAATCACCTCGTAGATAACGTGCATCTCGGCGCTTCGGCACACGGACCAATGCGTTACGTCTCTGTGTGACACAAACTGAGGACATTTACTATTTACATTAAAGTAGGTTTTCAAATTCTTTTTTAAATTTTATTTATTTATGGTGTGTTTTATGTCTGAGGATAAATGTGGTTCAGTTTCATTGTTTCAGTTTAAACAATAAAAGATTAAAATCATGGAAAACATCATGATTTTCATCAGTGTATTTAGGTGAGTTTTGTAACTCTTGAGATCTCAACTTTATTCTAAAAACATATCAGAATATCAGGGAGTATAATAATAAAAATTACTCTGAACTTTATATCTTCAACAAAATAATTTCTCCCCAACTATCCCTTATTTGGGTGTGGCATCATAAATATCTGACCTGTAAGTAGAAACCTGGTGACGATGGGTTCCCGCAGCTCAAAGCCGCCTTCCTGCCATTCTGCGACACTGAGGAGTGTTTCTGTGTGAGTGAAACTCAGACAGCTCAGAGTTTGTGTGCATTATGATCGTCTCTCCCTTTATACAAAATTGGCAATTTGTTCACTTGAGATTGGTTATTTATCACTAATCTGCACCACAATCTTGGCGCTGTCGGCAGGATCCTTCCTGTGGCCACTGGGACAAAGTGAGCAGCTGAAATATCATCCTGATTTTTTTGTTGGAAATCTCAGCTAGTTTTAACTCTTCTATTGTTTCCACATTGTGGGCATGCAGCTTTTTACCAGTAGTGGGCGCTCTTGTATGTTCCAGAGTACAGATATGTGTGGACTAAGCACAAAGGCTACCATGGACACTGCTATGATTCATGTAAAACAATTAAAAAGTGAAGATTCTTTATAATAATTATCATTTAAAATTATTTAAGGACACAGTGGTACTGGAGGGATGTAGGCAGGTAGTGGTTTGGTACGCTACCAGGCTGTGGCCTTTGGACTTGTTGGAAGATTAAAATCAGTTTTTTGAATAGCAAATCTAGAGGACAGAGAGCTTTTTGGAACAGAGTCCTGGTAAAACCCCAGCTAACTGGATAAAACGGGTTTCTGGGTATCAAACCCACAGAATGCAGCAATTAATGCAAATATATAACAGGAAATAACAGCTGACATGGACCAAAGAGCATTATGATTCTAGTTAATATAATATGTTTAACTTATTAGAAAACCTTGCTTCTGTTAATATTTTCTCTTTACAGTTTATAAAGACACTTTATTTTAGGAAGCTGTCATTAACCACAGATATCAACTTATATTTATAAAGCATATGATGTGTTTCAGTATGTAAATCATTTTATTCTGAAATATTTTGAAAGCAAAGACTGCAGCACTTTGCACATCTATGTTTAGCAGCTTGAACAGGATCATATTTGTAAAGTCTGATATAGTTTGTCAACCAAAGATTACCAATAATAAATTAATAAATGAACAGATGCATTTTTTAAAAACCTTTTAACATTATTTTTCCTGTAGTAAGTTTTCATAAAGAAAACAATCTGGTGTTAAAAGTTTCACAACATTAAATTAAAACCTTCTTATGGTTTCATACTTATGTGATGGAGATCTATAAATATACGCTCAGCTGAGAGCAGCAGCCTGTCTCAGGATGCTAAATGTGTAAATGCACATGGGAGCTAAATACCCAGAGTAAATGCTGAGTATCAGCAACAGGAAACAGAAGGAGCTCCAGCTGCAGCGTTCGGCTCCTTTATTTACTGTATCTGGAGGTAAATTTGACCTGAAGTTTCAGTTGCTTAGTGGTAGTTAACTGAAGAGTTACATCTCAAACACATTCAGTTGCAGGATAAATGGCCTGCACTTGTATAGCTAAATGTGAAATGGCTCTATGTTTGAAGGACTGTAAGGCACTGAACATATATACCTATATATAACATATATAGGTATATATGTATATATATATAAGGCACTGAACATATATACCTATATATAACATATATAGGTATATATGTATATATATAAGGCACTGAACATATATACCTATATATAACATATATAGGTATATATGTATATATATATAAGGCACTGAACATGTATGCCTGCTTTCAACCTGCAGTGTTGCCAGAACTCCAGTGAGGCCAGGATTCGGCTCAGGATGGAGGCAGAATAATGAAGACATGAGGCTCCGTTTGATGGCTCTGTATTACTAACGTGATGAGGAAAGTTTACAGGTTTTCATCCAGGGATGAGCAAGAGGAGGGGACTGGTCAGGGGTGCCCAGAGTGGGTCCTGCATGTTTTAGTTCTCTAACCTGGATCCAATGATGGATCATTAGAAGACTGACCTGCTGAGCAGGTCGTTTCCACCACCAGGGAGGGAAACTAAAACGTGCAGGATGCCGGCACCACTGGCACAGATGAGAGCAGGTGTGTGTGTGTGTGAACAAAACACAGAAAATGAGTTCAAAGTGTCCTATAGTTACACATTGCACTGCAACATTACACCTTTAATAAACAAGGAAATGAGTAAAATATAAATAAGCTCAAATCAATATTAATAATCGGACTGCAGTTTAAAACCTGTGCTGCAGACGCCATCAGCTGCAGCAGCTGCTGGTTTACTGCAGGAGGCGTCGCTGCAAACTGGAGGTTTCCACAGGAACAGATTTCATCTCATCTTCACCGACTTCTTCATAAACTGATAGTCTTCAAGAAAAAAGGAAATTAATTTCTCTGCATTTCCGACATTTGAAGCTCTTCACACTCACCGCAACAGCAAGATCTGAAAAACAGAAGATCCAGAAACCTGCTTTCATAACGTCAGGTTCTTCCTAAAGTCTGAACATAAATGACATATGTTCAGATTTTTACGTATGTAATAAGTGGACAGGACATAAACGTCAGATAATATCAGGACTTCCTGTGAGGTGAAATCACAGCTTTTAGTTTTGACCCTTAAATGTTGCAGCTTGTTTGATTTTAACAATCAAACTTTAACTATTACTGTTTGACCTGCAAAACGTTTAGATGTTTTAGACTAAAGGAAAATAAAAAGCGTTGAAAGCAGAAAACTCAAACTTAAAAGTGAAGGTTATTTTAAGGCAGAAACCTTGAAACAGGAAGTTGAGGTGAAGACGCCTAAATGTTCAGCTGAACGTTAGAAGCTTCAGTGAGTTTCTGTCACATGAGCTGATTCAGAAATAGCTGATGCCAGTTTACTTTTAAATATATTTTGGCTCCAGTAGTCCTTATTGAACAATAAATTAACAGGTTATAGGGTGGAGGTCAAAGGGGAAATAACTGCAGACCGAGACTCGAACCAGGACAACCGAGAGCTGGAAAGGCTGCGCAGCGTTCTGAGCCGCAAACGAGTCGGTTTATTGGGAAAGAATAAAAAGAAGAGGCTCTCAGAGGAAGCAAAGCTCCTCCTGCAGCCGCGCTGCTCCAGCAACAGGAGTTTTAAAGAGACAAAGGAACAATTTCAAGCCGTTAAATTACAAAGTCATACTTAATATGTTTGGCATTTTTGGAACAATTCAAGGTAACATAGTTACTTGATTGTGCTATAAAATGGCCTGGAAAACACACATTAATTTATTAACCAGAAGTTTGTAACAAAACCAGAAATGATTTTTACAGAGCAGAGTGGGTTCATCGGCCCACCAGGCAAAGACGATCTGACCAAACCAGAAGTTGGTCTGATATGAATGAATCGGAAAGAAAGGCGACTTGAAAGATCAAAGGTCACATATAATAATAAATGGATAAAAAGAAGCTAAAGTGGATCGTCTGCCCGTTTCAGCGTTGACCAGACCGAAGCCGGTTTCTCTCTGCGGTCCTGAAGCTACGCCGTGTTGGAGTACAGAGACTCTTCTCCAACATGGCTGCCAACAGCCACCCGAGGAACAGAGTAAACCACGTCGTCGGGTCTCTGCGGACAGTCCGAGCTTCTGTTGAGGAAGTTCACCTGGGCGTAGGTTGGTCTAGTCAAATCATCTTCAGCCTGAAGAAAGAAAAGCAAGCGGTGAAGGTGAGCAGAGCAACAAGAGATTCCTGATCATTCAACTGGATCTGAAAAACACAAAGCGGGTTTGGGTCACCAAGGCACTGAGATCATCTCCGCTCCATTCAGCGATCTTTTAATTTGTTTTGTCATGAAATGAATGAATGAATGAATGAATGAATGAATGAGAGTTTTTGCAGGTATGCAGGTCAAAGTTCAGCTTACCTTGTCCAGAGGAAGAGCTGCAGTCGCCAGGCTGCAGACGCCATCAGCTGCAGTTGCAGCTGGTTTACTGTAGGAGGCGTAGCTGTAAACTGTGCAGATTTCCACAGGAACAGATTTCATCTCATCTCCTCGGATTTCTTCATAATCTCTGTTGGTCTTCAGGAGACGAAAGGAAATCGATGCGTCTTTATCTCTGACAGTTTCAGATGCTGAACCGTGAAGCTCAAACTCACCTCAGCAGCAGGAGTTTTCTTTCTTTTCTCAGCAGGATCTGAAAAACAGACCAGGAGATTCAGAAACCTGCTTCCATAATATCACCACCTTCTGCACAGGTTTGTTCTAAACACGTCACAGAGGAGCAACGAACTGAACCTCAACAGTCCTTGATCTGACTTCTACCAGCTGAAACTGGGTTGGACTGAAACAGACGGACCAAACTGGACCTCCTCCTGCTCCCCTGGTTCTCCCTCCTCCTCCACTTGGGGGAACTGAAATGCTGAGAGTCTCCAGGTGAGTCCTGGGTTTTCACTGAGACGTGTCTAAAAGATCTTACTCAGGAATTATGGAGCAACCAAATCACCTCAACCTGAGATCCAACTCTGGTTGTTCTGGTCACATCCTGCAGACTGACCTGAGATCTGCTCAAACTTTAGGATCCCAGGAAGAACCAGTCAACCTCTAATACCTGTCATACTTAAATTAGACTGAAGTATTGAAAAAAAGGAAGTGTTGGAGTCTTGGTAAATGATGTGTTACCATGGTAACCAGAATAACCAGGTTTCTGGGTGTTTACTCTGTTTCCTACCTTTGTCATGCTTCTGTGATCTGTTTCTGCAGAAAACCAGCAGAGCCAAAGTCAACATGACGATGATGAAGGCCAGAGCCAGACCCACGATGAGCAGAACGTCTGAAAACAGGAAGTTATGTTGGGTTATTAGGATGTGCACCAAGTGCAGAAACACATGAACAGATTATGTTCAATCCAAACGTAAAATAATGTTTCAGTGGTAGAATCTCAAAAATGTGTTGTTTCTAATATAACTTAATTATTTTGCGATATAAAGTGTGATAATTGTGTATTTATTAATTATGTGCTTTGTTTCTAATATGTTAAATGTGTGTAACTGTTTTTGTAATAAATGTTTTAATGTTGTGGACCTGAGGAAGAGCAGCCGTTGTTATGGCAATGGCTGCTGGAAACAAACAAATCCTACAAACACTAATTAGCATCAAACTGAGCATTTCTGTGGTAACAGAGTAAAAACTCTGCATGTCCAGCAGGCAGAGTGGTTGGACCTGGAGGTGATTGATGGCCGTCACCCAGAGCTGAACGGTCGGTGGCAGCAGAGGAGCCTGAAGCTGTGAAACTTGATGCACTGGAGCTGAAACTCCTGGTTGTCGCTGTTTTTCTTGAAGTTGTTGGTTTAACTGCTGGGAAACAGAAGAAAAGTTTAGCTCCAAATAAAAAAGAATGAGTTTAAAATGAGCTGAGAAAAACATTGATACATCAACAATCATAATTTACACTGAAATAAAATTAAGTTTCATAATATACCTTAAAATTATAAGCTAGGATGTTTTGAAGACAAGCATTGTTACATATTTATATTAGACTGGAGATGTAACTTTTATTTGATAGAAACTCACCATCTGTAACAGTGAGGTAGAAGTCTCTGTATTCATCTGGCCATCTCTCCAAGTCCAGGTTACATCGGTACCATCCTGAGTCAGACCGGGTCAGAGCCGAGATGCTCACATACAGAACTCCTCCTTCATATTCAATGCTGTACCTGCCTCTGTCAGCTCTGACTGCATCAGTCTGAACAAGAACTTCATCTTTTCCACATCCTCCTCTGCAGAACAGCCGTTTCCTTCCAGAGTCTTCAAAGGAACAGGCGACTGTCAGAGAGCTGCCAGCGTCTCTGTGGAGGTCAGGAACTTCGTTTCCATCCAGCAGAGCTGATAGAATAATCATCAGTTACTTCCTGATCCCATCATAATAATCTGATCACATTGATCCCAGTTTCACTCTGGGAGCTGCCCAGTTCAACCAGTGTGAGGCTGGAACTGGTGATCCATCAGTCATGGATTCATCGTCTCCCTTCTAAAGATCATCCAACAGAAATTATTTCCAATGATTTAGCTTCACATTGACATCAGATTAGCTGAGACAGACATGGAGATTCATTTGATGACAATTTTACAAAACAATTAAAAAAACGGATAAACTAGAAAAACAAAGCTTCCAATTTTCAGTCAGACTGGATAGTTGTTACATTTTCTCAGAGATTTTAGCAGCTTTGAGACTCACCTTCAGCAACAACCAGGTCAAAGTATCGGTAAGAATGTCTGGATGAAGATGTCCACAATCCACATCGGTACCATCCTGAGTCAGACCGGGTCAGAGCCGAGATGCTCACATACAGAACTCCTCCTTCATATTCAATGCTGTACCTGCCTCTGTCAGCTCTGACTGCATCAGTCTGAAGAACAACTTCTTCACATCCTCCTCTGCAGAAATATTTGGTTTTTTCATAGGAACTGAAGGAACAGGCGACTGTCAGAGAGCTGCCAGGTTCCTTATGGAGGTGAGGATCTTCGTTTCCATCCAGCAGAGCTGATAGAATAATCACCAATCAATAATCACCAGTTACTTCCTGATCCCATCATAATAATCTGATCACATTGATCCCAGTTTCACTCTGGGAGCTGCCCAGTTCAACCAGTCTGAGGCTGGAACTGGTGATCCAGCAGAAACTGGAGAAGAAACTCTAACATTCACTGATTGAGCTGATAGATAATTTAGATCAATTTCGGTGATAATTTCACAAAATAAAATTAAATGTGGAAATAAAACTGAACTGTTCCCTGGATCCAATCAGACGGCATCGTTAACGTCTTTAGCAGCTTTGAGACTCACCTTCAGCAACAACCAGGTCAAAGTATCGGTAAGAATATCTGGATGAAGATGACCTCTGTCCACATCGGTACCATCCTGAGTCAGACCGGGTCAGAGCCGAGATGCTCACAGTGAAATACTGATTGTTCCGATCAGATTCAATCCTGTATCGTCCTGCTTGAGATGATATTTTATTTGTTTTAATGAGAATCTTTTCTTTTTCACAGTTTTCCCTACAGAAGATCCTCCATTGTCCAGATGAAGGAAAGAAACATCTAATCTGGATGTTTCCTCCAGGAACTCCGTAGAAACGGTTCACAGGATGACCGGTTCTGGTGTTGGTGATGTGCAGAGCTGCAGAACAGACCAACAGTTCATATCAGGACTTCCTGTCGGGTTCTGATTCAGTTACACTCATGGACCGGCACCAACCGGGAGCAAAACTTCACATATCTGAAACAAACTCCTGATCAGTTTCACCTTCAACATGTTGGAAAACCTGTAAGCATCAAAACACTAAAACTAAGAAGATCTGAAACGATCCGACCGAAAATGTGGAAAAATGATCAAAAATAGTTTAAAATCTTAAATGTTGCAGCTTCAGGAAGCAGAAACATCTCAACCAAACGATCTCAGTACTTTAAACATTTTTTTAACTTCCTCAGTTTTAGACTGAAGGACAAATAAAAAGCTCTAAAAACTGATAACTCATAAAACATGAAGCCAGTCGGCTGCAGTTTTACTCTGGTTACTGTAGAAACTTCAGTTTCCTGTTTTGAAGCCGACCAAACTCTCATCTGGATGCTAAAGTTTGACAGTTTCTGTTTACATGAACAGAATAAATGACTGGTAAAATGTTTCAATGTACCAGGATAAAGAAAAGTGACTCACAGAGGCAGACGAGGCAGAACCAGGTGATCATGTTGAAACCGATGCTTTTCTTTCTCTTACCAAGTTTAACTTGTCTAACGTTCCTCTTCTAATGGAAATGTTCCCTCGCTTCCTGCTTCTGCTTTTCAGCTGCAGCTTCGTCGTATTTATAACTGCAGCCTGACAGCTTCACTGTGTCTTAATGCTTATTTGCATTTTCAAATCATTTCACACCTAAACATTAAAATGTTTCCAAAACATTTGATTAAAAGCTGCAGATCGATGAGATGCATAAATAGGACCTGATACAAAACTTATAAAACTAATTAATTACATATTATAACCCTGACAGCCAATTCTGGGTGACAAACTGTTTGTGGTTTAAATTTGTTTTTAGTTGCTGTCATTTTGCTGCACAAAAGTATCGAATAAACAACTTCTCTTCAAAATACAAGATTTAAAAAACAACCAATGACTTCCAGTTGAAATATTTCTGTAAAATTCAACTAAACTGTTAAATAAAAGCAAAAGATAAAGAAAAACAATTAACTATGGTTTCGTTCACACTGCAGGTTTTAATGCTCAATTAAGATTTTTTATAAAATCCTCTTTGATTTGTTCTCATTTCCAAATATATGTGTGTGATCTGAAGTGTGAACTGCAAACGACCTGCAAGTGGCCCACATGCACAGTAGGGGGCGCAGTAACCTGACAGAGCACTCAGTGTTTTGCCAACAGACATAAAATGAAGTAGAAAAAGACGTGTTTGGTGTTGGTGGGAGTCAACCTGGATGCTAATGCTGCAGCGATTTTGAAGCTGTTCGACTGCAGACAGCAAATTAACTTAATCCTCGTTACAGTCCGTCCTGGTTGTTGCTTTTCTTTCCGTTTGATTGAATCACGACGCAGAAGAGAGACATTTGTTGAATGTTGAGGATCAATGTTCCGGTCGGATGGACTCAGCTCTGCACGTCAGATCAGATTTAGAACCAAATATCCAAATGACCTTCAAAAAATCCAATCTGTTTAATTCAGACTGTCATGAAAAACTCAGTGCATCGACGTTCTAGTTAAAGGGAAATTTACTCCAATAAAACTTTTAGAAGTCGACCTTTGAAACGAGTATTACAGAGAAACATCTAAGACAAACAGTAGAATATTATTCAGTACAGTTAACGAGGTCCTCCTGTGTTTTCTATTTTAACTTTGTTTTAATCTGTTTCTTTCTGTATCTAAACATTAAAAGTTATAATCATGGAAAAATTGAGTTTTGATAATTGTCAGTAACAACTGGTAATAAATAATGTGATGTTTAAAGTAGTTTTTTGTGCTTTTAATGGATTATTCTGTTGGAAACGTCTTCATCAGTGAGGTTGGGTCAGGATGTGACTCAGATGGTGAAAAGGGGAAACTGAGTGAGACTGAAAGGCGATGAAACGGAAAAGATACAACCTGAGCATGAAGACGAAGTTCATCATCAACTTCATGTTTCAGAACATCCAACGGTTTTATCTTTAGTTTGGTATTTGTGCAACATGAACGGATTATGATTTGATCGTCTGGACTGAACTGACCGTCTGATGTCGGCGCAGCGGAGAGTAACGGGAAGGAAACGGATCTGTGCAGACCAGTTCTGGTGTGATGCAAAGACGACCAGACAGTCGCAGAACCACAAAACAGGAACTCCAGAGTTTTACAATAAACCAGGCTTATTACTACATAAACAAATAAACTTATTCATGTTTTTATTTTTAAGCTTAAGCTTTAACACAAAGTGATGGCACTGCATAAAAAATACAATTTTATTATAAATTTTTTTATAAACAAAGTGTGTGTGAATCTTTAGGCCAACTTCCACTTATTCTCTAGTTTATCCATCATTGGATGGATGGAGGTTAAAAAGACTTAAAACATCACATCACAGAAACAAATGTTAAAAATGATCCAACAGGCTGAGCAACAAAATATTAAGTTACAGGTACCATCATTTGTTCATCATTATTATTATCATCATTATTAGCTTGAACCAAAAATCAAAACCAATGTCTGATTTTCAAAGCTTCATTTTAACCATGTGAGGTCTGAGCCAAACGATGCAAGTTTTACGTGTGTTGGGTCGGTTGGACCCCATTTCTACATACAAGGTAAGTACATTTTTATTATTGCTTTTGACAGTTTCAAGTTATTTCAGTGACCATTGTGGGTTTTTGGTCATAAACAAGAGAGGTGCCAACAATTTTGTCAATGTGTGAATAGAAAAGTAAACCAGGAAGCCGGCAGAGCAGATGAAACAGAAGAGCAGAAGATTGATCGTTAATTCTTAAAAATAAAGGCTTTTATGCTCAGGATCAGTACAGTTACATCCAAACACTCCACTTGTGTTTTAGACCAGAAACATTTAGAAACAATTGGATATAAATGCTGTTTTGGGGAGACTTCCTGGTTTCTAATGGCTTTCTGAAGTCTGCTGCTGAGGTGGGTGTTGACCTGAATCATCAGATAAATTACCAAGAAGCAGCAACAATCCAGGACTCGGCGAATCCAAAAGACATTACGTCCCAGTTTGGGACCCTGGACCAGAAACCCAGACAACTAATGCCCAGGGTATCACCAGTTCCAGGAGGTTAGGATCCTGGGAAAAAATTTTCTCCAAGACTAATAACTGGAATGAAAATTTAACTTATGTAATTAAACTACATCCTCTCCTATGTGGACCCTCATGTGTCTGTTTAAATGAGGCTTTTGGTAAAATCTTTTCCCACAGATATGGCAGCTGTAGGGTTTTTCTCCCGTGTGGATCCTCTTGTGTTTGTTTAAATTTGATTTGTGGTTAAATCTTTGTCCACAAACGTGACAACCAAACGGTTTGTCTCCTGTGTGGATCCTCTGGTGGATGTTTAAAGTTGACTTCTGATTAAAACTTTGTCCACAAATCTCACAACCAAACGGTTTGTCCCCAGTGTGGATCCGGGTGTGCTTGTTTAAACTCGACTTTTGGTTGAATCCTTTCCCACAAACATCACAACCAAAAGGTTTGTCTCCTGTATGAATCCTCATGTGTTTGTTCACAGCCGACTTATCACTAAATCTTTGACCACAAACATCACAAACAAATGGTTTTTCTCCAGTGTGGATTCTGATGTGTATGTTTAAATGTGACCTTCTGTTGAATCGTTGCTCACAGAAAAGACAACCGAATGGTTTATCTCCTGTGTGAATCCTCATGTGCTTCTTTAAATTAGCCTTGAGGCTAAATGTGTGTCCACAGACATCACAAGCAAACGGTTTGTCTCCAGTGTGGACTCGTGTGTGCATGTTTAAATCTGCCTTTCGACTGAATCTTTTCCCACAAACGTCACAATCAAAGGGTTTTTCTTCCATGTGGATTCTCTTGTGTTTGTTTAAATCTGACTTTTTGTTAAATTTTTGCTCACAATCATCACAGTGAAACGGTTTCTCCTCTGAGTGGTTCCTCATGTGCAGATTTAAGCTTGACTTTTGGTTAAATCTTAGTTCACACGAACTGCAACTGAACGGTTTCTCTCCGGTGTGGATTCTCCTGTGAATTTTTAGGTGAGATTTCTGGTTAAATCTTTGTCCACAGACGTCACAGCTGAATGGTTTCTCTCCTGTGTGGATTCTCAGGTGTCGGTTTAAAGAGTTTTTTAGGTTGAAACCTTTACCACAGTCATCACAGGTAAAACCTTTTAAATCAGTTTGGACATTCGCTGAGTCGACGTTTTTAGCCAAACAGTTTTTTCCTGAACTGGGTCTCTGTAGGGAGCGCTTCTTAACAAACTGTTCGCTGCAGTCAGAGCAGCTCAGCGACTTGTTGGCGCCGTTTCCTCCTGACTCTGCAGCTCTAGTTTCCTTCCAGTCGTTCTCACTGTCCTCGGTTTCAGAGCCGGAGTCTGGTGGGTGTTTCAGATGAGAACCACCATCATCATCCTCCTCTTCATCCTCACTGACCTCTGTCTCTGAAGAGCAGGAAGTGTCTCCATCAGTGTGTAGGTCTGGGTTCCTGCTGGACTCTGCTGCTCCACCGTCCTCTTCATCTGCTTTCATCTGGCCAGCTGAGCTGCTGGTTGGAAGATCTCCGTCTTTTGGCTGATGAAGCTGTGAGAACAGAGGTTTATCTTCATCATCCTCACTCTTCATAAGAACCACAGTGAGTGGAAACCTGGTAGGATCGGACTCCTCCTTCACACTGAGCTCTTCATCCTCTGGGCTGCTCCAGATTTCCTCCTCTTCCTCCTTGATGTGAAGACGCTCTGCGTCCTGCTGGTCTCCACCAGGACTCGGCTCTTCATTAGCTTCTTCTTTAACCAGCAGCCTCTCCTGAACATCTACAGAAAACACAGAAACAACACACACTGTGAACAATTAGAGTTAACATTTCTAAGAAGGTAAAACAGATTAGTGAAAGAATCTGATTAACATCATCAGGTAACGATGCTGAGATTCATCACATGTTGATTAATGAAGCAATCAGTAAACTGGAAAAATGAAGAAAGTTCTGAGCTATAAAGAAATAATCTACCAAAGTTCTGACCAGAACCAGGAACCAGAACCTGGACCGGCTGCAGATGTATGGGATCATTTTAGGTTGATTTTGGATTTTCCTCTTGACCATGAACTGTTAACAGAGCGATGAATCCAACCTACAAACTTGTTGTGTTTTTTTTTTTAGAATAACTGCCTGAGATTTTTAAACATAGTTTCCTCCTCCTGCTCCAGCCTCCGTTTTATCTGAGGTTAAACCATCATTTGATAGGAAAAATCAGAGATGATGTCGTGGATCCATCTCCTTCCACTCACTGTAAATGAGTTTGGATAAGCAAACTATTACAGTACTAAGCTTATAACCTAAAATCTCACATGTTTATGTAAACAGTTGAAAAGCAGAAAAGTCTCTGTAGTCATGGAGGAACGGTAAAGTTTGAGATGTTAGATGTTTATTTCTGTAGATTTTCTAAGGACCAAGAGAAAAATCTCAACTCAAAGCTTCTCATTCATGTTTTCTAAAACATTGGAGCCGTTTATCTCTGGATGGACGAGCAGCTCAGACCTGCAGAGTGACCGCTCCGACTAAAACCAACGAGGGAAACTCCAAACCTGACGATGACTTTTGGACGACGTTCAGTAAAAAAGGACAGGAAGTTTTGTTGCGTCTGTTCACAGATGTTAAATCACCAAGAACTGCCTCAAGATTTCCTTCTTATTCTGTTTTGGTCATTGTTATGTTAATGAGTGCCGTGATTTCCAATAACAATACATTTTTCTTCTGAAAAGTATCAAATCGTTGATAATTCAGAAAAATCTTAACAATCAGACATAATTTTGTTTGTAAAACATCTTATCTTTCCCAACAATATAAATATTATTCTGTAGCATTTTTGTAAAATAGCATAAAAAATGACATAAATTTAACTGGAGGTCTATTCAGAGAACAGGACCTCAGTGAGAATGCCTGTATAAAATTTAAATGAAATATAAAGAGTGAATAAAACTGTATAGATTTAAAGTTTATTGTAAAATGATAATTTCACAGTGAAAAACCACAACCACAAATATTGTCTGTGCATAGAAAACATTGAGAGATTATTTGAGATTTAACAGTTTCGTCTCCAATCTCAATCAGTTTCCAGCACGAAGCCCAAGTCTTGACTAAATCACCCTTTAAAGCAGAACTCATCTTTAATTCATGTAAAACTTTAAATATGAGTCAACCAAATCAGTTTAAATCACTTGATTTAATTATTTGGTCATTTTTAAGCCAGTGCAATTATGTATAAAGTATATAATAAGATCCTGTCTCTAAATGTCCAGTTTAAAATCAATGAAGCCAAATACGTGCTGCAGGCAAAATATATCACAATTAACCCAAGGTTCAAATAAATGATAAATATAACACTTTGTCCTGAAAAATATAATCTGTATGATTTAAAAAGTCATACAGAGATCCTTATTGCTCAGTAGCGTGTTGGATATCTGCTGCATTGAAAACTGAACAACAATGTGATTTCAGTTTAAAGATTTTCATAAAATATATAGCTATTGCCTGTTCTGTTTGTAAGAGGTAGCAACAAAAGAAAGTGTAAGTTTTAGCATATTCATAATCTTTCCTGTTTATTTTTATATGATTGTAACAATATTTATTTTTGTTTTACTTCTTATGAAACTGGCCAAAGTACAGTATGTCGCACACGAATAAAAACCATGTGTTTGGCAGATATTTTAAAAAAGGGGCTTATTTTTAAACCATCCTCTAACTTGGTGGCATTTTGATCAGGGATCGACGCGGCCCCCTACTCATTTAAAAACATCCGCCTTGCGCGGTCACCAGATAAACTGGCCACCAGTAGATCTGACACACCGTAACAAGCCTCAAATGCAGACAGCAGCTTCACTAGTTCTCATTCAGGTAAATCCATCATCTTCCTAAAAATTACTGCTAACCTGTAACTAAAGTCCAAAGTGGATGTGAATTAGGAGAAGACACCGACCTGATGTTTCCATCTGAACGTCAGAGCTAAAAGCAGAATCCATGTTTCTGTGTTTCTCCTCTTCTGCTGCTTCCAGTCGCTGTTTGAGCTGCTGTCTCTACATTTCCGGTAGCGTTTCTGTCTCCAGATCGTTCCGTAAAATGCTACAGTTCAATTTTAACCCGCCTTACGGCCAAAACCAGGAGAAAAGCCTCCTGTCACCGCGACTGGACTGAAGAGAAGCTGGAGTCTGCGCACTGGGAGGAGAGGCCCCGCCACACATCAAAGGAACAAAAGCCCGGAAGTCCCGCCTACACAGGGCTACGAGTCAGTCTGTCCGCCATATTGGTTGGGCAAAGGCGAGCTATGTAAACAACATTTGTAATCGAAAGTATTACTGTTTTAATTGGTAGAAAAGTAACTGACCATGAAAATCTGATTTTAGACGTTTTTAATTCATTTTGCTGCAAAAATATTTTATTAATACTGATTTGAAATAAACAAAGGAACTGTTATTTTTGGCTTAACAAAATAAAAAAAGCTAAGCTGATCATGACAAAATGTGCAAATATGCAAATTTTAGAATCTGAAAGGAAAATTACAGTGCCATGCAAAACTATCAATAACCATTAAAACCTTCTTTTAACGTGTTTTTTTAGCTGATGTCAGTCTGAACTAACAGTTTGTACAGAAATAGGAACCAAATGTAAAATGAAAAGCAAAAAGACGCACCAGCAGTTTTATAATGTCTAAGGAAACTAGATTTAAAATATAAAATAAATTAATCAAAATAGAAATGAGAGTAGCTTCAACTGCAGCATATCTGAGGAGCTCCTCACAACTGCAGCTTCTGTTTTTCATGGAACCAACATCCAGACGACCACATCGTTATTTCAGGTTGCTTCAGCCGTCCTTAAGTCCACCTGCTCTGTCGCCTGCCAGCAGCAGGAGAGCAGAGCTACGTCTGAGCTGTGTTAGAGTACAGCGGCTCTTCCTCGGATCGGTTCAGATCCGTCATTCGGACCGCGGCGTAGACAACATCGTTATTGGTTCTGCCTGACGCTCTGACAGGAGAATCAGAGCTTCTTTTAAAGAACTTCACCTCAGCGTAGGCGACTGTAGTGAAGTCATCCACAGCCTGAGAAGTAAGAAACAGAAAACACGTTTTATTTTGTGGTGTTGGGGTCGATCCGATCCAGTATCACTGTCGGAACCAAAACAGTCTCTGTGGTTTTAGGAAGTAATGTACAGTTTGTGTCCAGGATGTGTGGGATCTGCAGAGATGTTAGCTGCCCTTTTCCTGACCCTAGACCCAGTGGCGCAAAAAGTGGGTATGCAGCGCATGCAACGCACAGGGCCGCTGCACCAGAGGGCCGCTGCACCAGAGGGCCGCTGCACCAGAGGGCCGCTGCACCAGAGGGCCGCTGCACCAGAGGGCCGCTGCACCAGAGGGGGCGTCAAAACCCCGTCTGGAGGGGGCGGCGCGCCGATGATGCCTTCACTTACACTTCACCGCATCCTTACACTCCTTCACCTCGAGCACGGTTTTTGTGACGGTTTCCTTCAGGTCTTCTTGAGTCACTCACTGAGGCTGGATGGAGACGTGGAGCTTCCTGGACTGGAGCCGAAACTCTGTGTGCTTGTTGGTGTGGAGGAGGACGAGTTGACGGATGGAAAATTGATTTCAATTTAGGTTTTCCTCTCACTTATGAAATTTATTTATGTCATTTCCTAATAAAAACCTGAAATAAAAACCAATATTCATATTTCTGTGCATCATAATCTGACAAAGGCTTTGTGGACAGAAAGCAGCTTTAGATGAAAGTTTTTTTATTAAGACTCACCGTCTCTGACTGTGATGTTAAAGTCTCTATAAATATGATCCATCATTTCTCTCCAGGGAACATCGGTACCGTCCAGAGTCAGACTGGGTCAGCTGGGTGATGGACACATACAGAACTCCACTTTCATACAGAATGATGTATTTAAATCTGCCTTCATTTGTCCCAATAAGAACTTCCCTCTGCAGAACTGTCCTCTTCCAGAGGAACCAGAGGACCCAAAGGAAGAGGCGCCTGCCAGCGTCTTTATAGAGGTGAAGATCTTTGCTTCCATCCAGCAGAGCTGATAGAATAATCATCAGTTACTTTCTGATCTCAGCATGATGCAGTCTGATCACATTAACCCAGTTATAAATAAATACACAGAACTTAAAGCTCAGTTAACAACCGTGCATCTATTTAAGGAACAAAGCATATTCCCATTCTGCTCTATTCATAAACTTCGTCCTAACTGGTTAAACTGGCTCACAAATGCAGTAAATCAGGTAAAATGTTCCTTTATTATTAAACTTCTGATGGCTGATCTATTAGCCGATACTGAATTAAATTAGTTCACAGATATTAAACTAAAATGAAGCTAATTTAACAGTTAAATGTTTTAATCTCAAACTGAAACATTTCAGCAGCTTTGATAAAAACTCACCTTCTACAAGATGAAGTCTGAAATCACAGATTTCAGCTGATGATGAAGATTCACCCAAACCAAGTCTGTAAAGTCCAGAGTCGGACCGCTCTGAGATCATCCCAGACAGAATAACAGGTGTAGAATATCCAACTCCGTATCGACCCGACTGAGCGTCCAGGCCGTGTGTTTGAACGTTTCCTGCTTCACATTTCTCCCTGCAGAAGAACCTCCATGCTCCATCCTTCCTATAGGTACATGTCACTGTAATGTTTCCTCCAGGAACTTGAAGATGTGAGTCGGTGCATCATCAGCTCTGCTGTTGTTGACCTGCAGAACAGATCATTGGGTAACAGCAGAACTTCCTGTCAGGTTCTGCAGGCTGAGCTCAGCATGTTCTGCTTTCCAGTTCACTGCAGACACTGAATCATTCTGGTTAGATCATTATCGTTACCATGGAAACTCAATGTAAATCAGCCTGGTTTGGTTTAACACGCAACACAGATGTTAATCTACTGACTTATTAGCAAACTAAAGACAGGAGGTTAAATAATAAAATAACTTTTTTAAAGAGTTTTAAAAGTTGCAGTTCAAGCACTGAAATAGAAACTTTAACAAGAACAGAACAGATTTAATAATATCTGAAATTAAGAATCTTTACTTTCACCGTCTGCAGAGGTCAGTTTAAGAAATAACTTATTCTGTGTCTGAACTTTATCCCTGATTCCAGTTTTAAGTCCATCCAGAACTGAAGGTTCTGTTCCCATCCAGAACTGAAGGTTCTGTTCCCACGGGTCCAAAACAAGTGGAAGATCCTTCCTCAGAGGAAAATCTGGAAACTGTCAGGAAAGTTGAAATGTGGCAGAACTTAAACAGGCATAATTAATACTGAACTGAACAGGACAAAGCAGGAACAACGAAAACCCAGAAAGCTGGAAACAGGTGAATGAGGTTAGACAGGCGAGTTTGATGGTTTAAAGACGAAATCAAAGAATTAAAAAGTACTCACAGAGGAAGAAGCAGCAGAACAAAGCCAGACGAACGCTCATGGTGAAGCTCTGACGTTCTGCTGGCTCTCTTCTGTTTCATCACTTCTATGATTGAAGATGCTCCTCCCTCCAACTCCTCCCTTCAGTTTCTCACCTGCAGCTTTACATCAACACATCTTCTCTCTCTGGAAAGGGCTCAGATGCTTAGAACATTTTTATTAAAAAGAAAACGATGAAAGGAACAGACTAACAATAGAATGGGTTTATTATAAAAACATAAATAAATTTACTAGTATTAACATCAGCAAATTTGGAAAAAAACACTACAGGCAACATCTGATCTCCACTTCTGGACTACAAACCAAGTCAAAGCGTCCTTCTAGGTGAAAGCATGACAGCAGCTGTACTCCAAAAACACGAAAACATTAAAGATCCCAGATAAAGAGCAGCTTAAATAAACTTCCTTTATAGGTTGGCAGAGACATTCATCATCAGGAGGGAGTTCTGCTCATATTGTACTGTAAACACATTTAAAGCAAAGGGTTCTAATGTTAGAAATGGTTTCCCAGTAATAAAAGCTCTACAGCTCAAAGTGAAGAGATTAAAATCTTCCAAATCATTTATTATTCTGAAATTTGGCAAATATAAAAAGCTCTAATCATCCTACTTGCAGAGAAAAGGTTTACTTTGATTCAATGTCAGGCAAC
This sequence comes from Poecilia mexicana, assembly GCF_051168715.1. Taxonomy (NCBI): domain Eukaryota; kingdom Metazoa; phylum Chordata; class Actinopteri; order Cyprinodontiformes; family Poeciliidae; genus Poecilia; species Poecilia mexicana. The sequence continues at coordinate 21,446,828 of NW_028263392.1, forward strand.
GGAAATGAAGTCTTGTTTTTATAGTATAAACTAATTTTAACAAGTTGCACAAGAGTCCAACAAAGGAAGTTCTTTAAAATATTCTTACATGTACAGAACTTCTGATATGAAAAACTTTTTCATATTCAGCTGATAATCACGCCACATGAAGTCCTCAGTTTGACAGTTATGACCATCCAGGCAGCAGAACAAAACAAGTGTTTGTGTCCAGATATGAGGCACATAGAAGTTCCTCCGGACAGAAAAGCAGCTTTGAAAAAACAAACATTTCTACTAAAAGCAGACGACAGAATGACATCAAGGACATCGACTCAACTGCAAACATCTGACAGAAAAACGTTTGTCCATCACAACACACCGACAAAAACAAAAGCTTAAGAAAATCACAACTCAAAAAACATTTTTTTATATTTACATGTCAATTTCATAGAAACAGATTTAAACAAAAAGCACCGGCATTCTTTTGAAGAAACCTTTGATTGGACGGCAGCAGGCGTGTTGTTTTTATAAAGTCTGTTGCTCTATAGAGAAAAGATGTGTACTGTAATATCCCACATGTTTTTAGCAACCTATTGCATTGTAGAGTTTAAAGAATCATGGTTCAAAACTAAAATGGCCGAACTTTAAAGCTTTACTTTAACAGCTGTGAACATTTAAATCTGAACACTTTGTCCATCCCTGTGGACGTTACTGTGTTTGATTAAATGTGACTTTAGGTTAAATCTTAGTCCACAGACATCACAGCCAAACAGTTTGGCTCCGGTGTGAAGGGTCATGTGTTTGTTTAAATGTGCCTTCTGGTTAAACCTTTGCCCACAAACGTCACAACCAAAAGGTTTGTCACCTGTGTGGATTCTCAAGTGTCTTTTTAAAGCCGACTTCTGGTTGAATCGCCGTCCACACACATCGCAGTCAAATGATTTTACCTCACAGTGGATCTTCATGTGTTTCTTTAAAGCAGACTTTTGTATTAAACGTTGTCCACAGATGTCACAAGCGAATGGTTTCTCTCCTGTGTGGGTTAGCTTGTGCAAGTTTAAATGTGACTTTAGGTTGAATCTCTGATCACAAACACCACATCTATATGGTTTCTCCCCTGTATGGACTCTTACATGTTTGCTTAAATATGACTTCAGGTTGAATCTTTGTCCACAGAAATCACAACCAAACGGTTTTCCTCCAGAGTGGATTTTGGCATGTTTGTTCAAGTTGGATTTTTGGTTAAATCTTTGTCCACAAACATCACAACCAAACGGTTTCTCTCCTGTATGAATCCTCATGTGTATGTGTAAATATGACTTCAGGTTAAATCTTTGTCCGCAAACATCACAACCGAAGGGTTTTCCTCCCGTGTGGATTCTCATGTGCTTGTTTAAATTAGAATTCTGGTTGAATCTTTGTCCACAAACATCACAGCCGAACGGTTTCTCTCCTGTGTGGATTCTCTTGTGTCTGCTTAGATGATTTTTCCAACTGAAACTTTTACCACAGTCGTCACAGGTGAATAATTTGACATCACTCTGGACTTTCCCTGGACTTAGTGTGTTGACATTTTTCTTCCCTTTAGTACTTTTACTTTTAGCTGCCCGGCGTGAAGACCTTCCTGTTGAATGATGGGTCATGTGTCTCTGCAGAGAGCGCTCGTTAACAAACCGTTTACCGCACTCGGAGCAGCTCAATGAACTGACGGCGTTTCCTCCTGACTCTCTGCCCTCCTTCCAGTCAGTCTCACTGTCCTCAGTTCCAGATCCAGAGTCTGACATGCGCTGATGCTGGGAGTCAGGATGGCTCGCTTCATCACTTTCACCACCAACATCATCACTGTCATCACCACCATTATCATCAAATTCAGAGTCACTATCACCATCATCCTCCTCTTCATCCTCACTGACCTCTGTCTCTGAAGAGCAGGAAGTGTCTCCATCAGTGTGTAGGTCTGGGTTCCTGCTGGACTCTGCTGCTCCACCGTCCTCTTCTTCATCTTCTGCTTTCATCTGGTCAGCTGAGCTGCTGGTTGGAAGATCTCCACCTCCTGACTGATGGAGGTGTGAGAACAGAGGTTTCTCTTCATGCTCACTTTTCACAAGAACGACATTTAGTGGAAATGGATCCGTCTGCTTCTCACTGAGGCGCTCTCCCTCCAGGCTGGTCCAATGTTCCTCCTCTTCCTGCTTGATGTGAAGCAGCTTTAGATCCTGATGGTCCACACCTGGATTCTGTTCTTCACGAGTGTCCTGAGGAGAATGTAGATCTGGGTTCCTGCTGGATTCCTCTTCATCGGTCTCCATCTTGTCATCTGAGCTGCTGGCTGGAAGACACCGGCCTTCTGTTTGGTTCTGATGAAGCTGTGAGAACTGAGATTCATCATCTGGTTCCTCCTTGATGCGGAGAGCTTCTGGTTTCTGCTGGTCCACAGCAGGACTCGGCTCTTCAACATCCTCTTCTAGAGCAACCACAATCTGCGGAACATCTGGGAGCAACACCGAAACACATCATGTTCATTACAGACAACTGCAACTCGTCAACATTTCAGTTAATTACAAGTTAATTAGTGAAGCCATGACCCCTCTGGTTTAGAGAAGATGGAACAGAAACTGGTGCAGCAGTACTTTCTATGTGAAAGCAGAGCAAAGACTTCGTACCTGGGTAGAGTACATTTTGTTAGTCACAGCTGCGTCTATGAGAGACACTGAGGCAAATGTAGAAGGACGAGGCTGAGCGGATCAGACAGAGAACATTAAAGACGACCTGGAGAGTTTCTGAGAAAACGAAAAGGCAGAACGTGATCGATTTTTGATTCAGAAATTATTACACACTGAGGAGGAAGAAAGCACTTTGTCCTTAAAATTAATCATAATCAGAATTCAGTCTTGCTAAACGAGGTCTAGCTTTCCTAATTTAATAAATTACCAGTTTTCATTACCAAAGCAGCTGTGATGATTTGATACTCAATTAAAATTTTTAATCAAGTTAATTTCAGGGTCTGAAATTAATCAAAATGATTGGATTTTAATAAACAATCATATTAACAAATAAGCAACAATTTCAATTTAAAAACTATTTGGTGCTCAGTTATTAAATCAATATATCAGCTCAACAACAAAGATATTCATAGTTTTTCATGTGTTCTTCAACCATCATATTGGAGCAAAGTGTTTTTCTATCTGTTCACCTTTCCACAGTTTCTCTGGTCGTTCATGGAGCTTCTTTAGAAATGCAGCTGCTGAAATCAGATTTGCTGCTACATGTTTTTAGCATGTAGCAGCAATGCTACATGCTGCTACATGCAATGCTACATGTAGCTGCTACATGTAGCAGCTCAATGAATAGCATTGAGATGCTACTCATTGAGCAGCTACATGTAGCTGCTACATGTAGCTGCTCAATGAGTAGCATTGAGATGCTACTCATTGAGTAGCATCTCAATGAGTAGCATTGAGATGCTACTCATCTCAATGCTACTCAATGAGTAGCATTGAGATGCTACTCATTGAGTAGCATCTCAATGAGTAGCATTGAGATGCTACTCATCTCAATGCTACTCAGCATTGAGATGAGTAGCATCTCAATGCTAACATTGAGATGCTACTGTAGGCTTGGACAGCTTCACTGACAGATGAGTTTCTGAAGCAGACATTAACCCCCAGAGAGCCGAGAGAAACGCCTGCTGCCCAGCGCTGTTTGAAAATGTGCGTCAGAATTATGGGTGTACCAGAAACGACAATGCAAAGTTCTGGCTCTCTATGTTTTTAAAAAAAATGGCATGCAATAAATTGCGCTAAAATTTTTAACGCACTAAAATCCATGTAATTAGTTGAAATTACAACATTTGCTTCTTACTCTGGCCCCTGCTGGCTTGTGACTTTAATGGCTGCTGCGTGCTGGAAGCTGGTGCGACGAACAGCACGCCGTACTGACGAGGGTCGCTCTGTGTCGCGGCAGTAAGACGAGGGAGACCACGCCCCGATGCCACCCGCTTCCCTACAATGGCCCTCTGAAGCTGTGGGATGTAGCGGTAGTCCTTTTCCTCCTTTATAGCATACAAACACCACTTTCTGGATTTCTTGTTATAAAGTTTGCGATATCTGAAGTTAGACAAACAATAAAAACAGATGAAAATATTTATATCCAAAGTCTTTCTTGATAAGGCAGAGTACAAATAAAAATACTGCATACTGTACGGAGCCGTCGGGTTTTCTCCTGGGCGGTCTGTGAACGTGGTGGTTGTAATCCAGGCCAGCCAGGAAGATCCGGGCTTCATAGACCGGACGGCTGAAGCTGAAGCGTTTGCTGGCATACATCAGGATGTGGTTATGGAAAGATTCCAGCTCAGCCGTTGACCTACAAGTTCAATGAGACCCGTCAGATCACATCAGCTTTTTCTGAAGCGCCATAAATGTAGAAACACGGAATAATTAAACACATTCATACCTAAAGTGTAAGTACTTGTGTACTTCCTTAAGCCAGCGTTGATTCAGAATAACTTCCGATAAGGCCTGATGGGCCACGGACCCGTTTTCTATCCAGGCCTTGTCTCTGCGTTCCCCAGACGGACGCTGGCCGGCGTCCAGGGGCCACTCGTGCTCTCCTGTTACATGGTTAAGGAGGCCAGCCCACATGTCCTAAATTAGAAAATAAACGTAACAGTTTAAACTTACATTGATCAAATATACTATTGGTATAGTGGTTGCATTTTTTTCACCCTTGATATCACAGTTATCAATGTGCAGGAATGAATACCAACCTCTAAACTGGTTTTATTTACCCCACATAGCAACAACAACTCAATGCTGAAGTGCTAGAAAAATGACATCCAGGATGTTTGGGTGCGACTCACATAGAAGTTATCAAAGTTTTCAGTCATCTTGCAGCAGAACCAGAAATAATTGCAGATATCTTTGATCCACTGCAGCAGGATGGAGCAACCCTTTTGCTGCCCTGCCTTAATAAACACAAATAAAGAAATAAAATGAAATATTGGAGAAAAATTTACAAGTTTGACATTTTTGATTTCTCAATTTTAATCACAAGAAAACTTACTGCATGCATCTTCTTGGCCAAGTTTTTGGAACCATGCCACATGTCCAGAGTGTGCAGCACGCCGCTGTCCTTATACTTTCCTTTGACTGGGTCTTTCAAATAAAGAACAGAAATGCAATTAGGAATACTGCTGCACTGACAAATAAAATCCTAAGAGGTCAAGCATTTATTACTGAGCAGAATAAGAGATAAACCCACTAGCTTTGAAAAGAAAAGAAATAAAATTGTATGAATATTTTCCGCACTCGTCTATGAACCAAATCATAATGAGATATTTACAGACTTTTTTTTTTATTTCTAATGAAATAAGTCACTGTAACATACACAAATATGTACCATAAATGCTTTTTAAAGCCTCGTCTGTAACACAGCTGCTTATTAAATACAGACATCAGCCTATGAAAGTCATTAATCACCATCTTTATTTTCCTCCTCTGCACCAAAACCACTTCAGTCTTCTTCAGTGTCAGAATTACTTCCTTAACCCGTTTTGTTTTCGCTCTCTGTAGCTGAGTTTCCACTGACTATAAAATTGTGCAAATCAAAATTGCGTAATTGATTCACGCCACTTTTGGAAAAAAAAGAAATCCCTAAACCCTTACAGTATGAAGCTGTAGGACTTTACACTGTAAAAACCTGCAGTATGAAGCTGTAGGACTTTACACTGTAAAAACCTGCAGTATGAAGCTGTAGGACTTTACACTGTAAAAACCTGCAGTATGAAGCTGTAGGACTTTACACTGTAAAAACCTGCAGTATGAAGCTGTAGGACTTTACACTGTAAAAACCTGCAGTATGAAGCTGTAGGACTTTAGACTGTAAAAACCTGCAGTATGAAGCTGTAGGGCTTTACACTGTAAAAACCTGCAGTATGAAGCTGTAGGGCTTTACACTGTAAAAACCTGCAGTATGAAGCTGTAGGACTTTAGACTGTAAAAACCTACAGTATGAAGCTGTAGGGCTTTACACTGTAAAAACCTGCAGTATGAAGCTGTAGGGCTTTACACTGTAAAAACCTGCAGTATGAAGCTGTAGGGCTTTACACTGTAAAAACCTACAGTATGAAGCTGTAGGGCTTTAGACTGTAAAAACCTGCAGTATGAAGCTGTAGGGCTTTAGACTATAAAAACCTACAGTATGAAGCTGTAGGACTTTACACTGTAAAAACCTGCAGTATGAAGCTGTAGGGCTTTAGACTATAAAAACCTACAGTATGAAGCTGTAAGACTTTACACTGTAAAAACCTGCAGTATGAAGCTGTAGGGCTTTAGACTATAAAAACCTACAGTATGAAGCTGTAAGACTTTAGACTGTAAAAACCTGCAGTATGAAGCTGTAGGACTTTACACTGTAAAAACCTGCAGTATGAAGCTGTAGGGCTTTACACTGTAAAAACCTACAGTATGAAGCTGTAGGGCTTTAGACTATAAAAACCTGCAGTATGAAGCTGTAGGGCTTTAGACTGTAAAAACCTGCAGTATGAAGCTGTAGGACTTTACACTGTAAAAACCTACAGTATGAAGCTGTAGGGCTTTAGACTGTAAAAACCTGCAGTATGAAGCTGTAGGGCTTTAGACTGTAAAAACCTGCAGTATGAAGCTGTAGGGCTTTAGACTGTAAAAACCTGCAGTATGAAGCTGTAGGGCTTTAGACTGTAAAAACCTGCAGTATGAAGCTGTAGGGCTTTAGACTGTAAAAACCTGCAGTATGAAGCTGTAGGGCTTTAGACTATAAAAACCTGCAGTATGAAGCTGTAGGGCTTTAGACTGTAAAAACCTGCAGTATGAAGCTGTAGGGCTTTAGACTATAAAAACCTGCAGTATGAAGCTGTAGGGCTTTAGACTGTAAAAACCTGCAGTATGAAGCTGTAGGGCTTTAGACTATAAAAACCTGCAGTATGAAGCTGTAGGGCTTTAGACTGTAAAAACCTGCAGTATGAAGCTGTAGGGCTTTAGACTGTAAAAACCTGCAGTATGAAGCTGTAGGGCTTTACACTGTAAAAACCTGCAGTATGAAGCTGTAGGGCTTTAGACTGTAAAAACCTGCAGTATGAAGCTGTAGGGCTTTAGACTGTAAAAACCTACAGTATGAAGCTGTAGGACTTTACACTGTAAAAACCTGCAGTATGAAGCTGTAGGGCTTTAGACTATAAAAACCTACAGTATGAAGCTGTAGGGCTTTAGACTATAAAAACCTACAGTATGAAGCTGTAGGACTTTACACTGTAAAAACCTACAGTATGAAGCTGTAGGGCTTTACACTGTAAAAACCTACAGTATGAAGCTGTAGGGCTTTAGACTATAAAAACCTGCAGTATGAAGCTGTAGGACTTTAGACTGTAAAAACCTGCAGTATGAAGCTGTAGGGCTTTAGACTATAAAAACCTACAGTATGAAGCTGTAGGGCTTTACACTGTAAAAACCTACAGTATGAAGCTGTAGGGCTTTAGACTATAAAAACCTGCAGTATGAAGCTGTAGGACTTTACACTGTAAAAACCTGCAGTATGAAGCTGTAGGACTTTACACCGTAAAAACCTACAGTATGAAGCTGTAGGACTTTAGACTATAAAAACCTACAGTATGAAGCTGTAGGACTTTACACCGTAAAAACCTACAGTATGAAGCTGTAGGACTTTAGACTGTAAAAACCTGCAGTATGAAGCTGTAGGGCTTTACACTGTAAAAACCTACAGTATGAAGCTGTAGGGCTTTAGACTGTAAAAACCTGCAGTATGAAGCTGTAGGGCTTTACACTGTAAAAACCTGCAGTATGAAGCTGTAGGACTTTACACTGTAAAAACCTGCAGTATGAAGCTGTAGGACTTTAGACTGTAAAAACCTGCAGTATGAAGCTGTAAGACTTTACACTGTAAAAACCTACAGTATGAAGCTGTAGGGCTTTACACTGTAAAAACCTGCAGTATGAAGCTGTAGGGCTTTACACTGTAAAAACCTGCAGTATGAAGCTGTAGGGCTTTAGACTATAAAAACCTGCAGTATGAAGCTGTAGGACTTTACACTGTAAAAACCTGCAGTATGAAGCTGTAGGACTTTACACTGTTAAAAACCTGCAGTATGAAGCTGTAGGACTTTAGACTGTAAAAACCTGCAGTATGAAGCTGTAAGACTTTACACTGTAAAAACCTACAGTATGAAGCTGTAGGGCTTTACACTGTAAAAACCTGCAGTATGAAGCTGTAGGGCTTTAGACTATAAAAACCTGCAGTATGAAGCTGTAGGACTTTACACTGTAAAAACCTGCAGTATGAAGCTGTAGGACTTTACACTGTTAAAAACCTGCAGTATGAAGCTGTAGGGCTTTAGACTGTAAAAACCTGCAGTATGAAGCTGTAGGGCTTTAGACTACAGGACTTTAATATAAAGCCAGGTTTACAGCTGACGCATTAAACCGGTCATGAGGAGGCTCCAAACATTCGTCTCACTCTGCAGTTTGTGCTGTCCTGTTCATCACGCAGCAGTCCAGCCTTTCGAAATCTGTTGCACCATGAAAATGCTCAAAGCGTGTGAAAAACAAAGCTGGCTGTGGTCTGGACTTACCAAATAGAGCTGATATCTGTGACTGAGAATCTGTGCAAACTTCAGTGAGTTTAACCTCCTGGTGGATCTGCTCAAAGCTCCTGATGAAGCCTTCCCTCTCCATCGTCACACAACTCCTCTGTGTCTCTCCCTTGTCAATGTTGACTATTGATAGGATTTCTTTGGTTTCATTCTCCATGATGGTGTAGGTGCAGAACTGAGCAGACGACCCAGGACTGCCCATGTGACCACCAGCTTCAGAAAGTACCAAATGCACAAGAAAAAGATTTCTCATCAAAGCAGGAGAAACAGAGTTGCATGTGAACATTGCCTGTCGTTCTATAACTGACCATTAGACTCACCAAGTACAACAACATTTTCCTTTGATTTCAGCCTGGAAACGACGTCAGCTCTGCTGCTGTCCCAAAAGTCCTTGATGGTTCCAACACAGTAGGTGTCCTGTATTTTCAAGAAGGTTGACCAATCCACTATTCCCAACTTCATAAACTTGAAAAGCAATGCAACTTTGGCATAGTAGTTGCCAGACAGGATGATATTTGATGCCAAAAGGAAGTCGCCAGCTTGCATCCCGTCTTTGAAAGTGGGCTGGGAGTTCCACTCCCACACACAGTGATTGTTAGGACACATCTGGAAAACAGGTTTAAAAACATTTAGCATTACTTTCCAACCATCACAGCAATGATACATCAGACAGCAGCACTTCCTCTAGGGGGAGATTTTAGGGTTGGTAGATTGTTTTGGTGATTATCAAATGGTCAATACTTGCATATGAAACTCATCTTATCCACTGATTTTTTTCTACCAACAACAGTCGTCCTACTATTATCAACTGTGAAACTTTTTTAGCTATACTTAGTTCAGAAATAAATCGGTAAAGGCTAAAATCAGATATGCTTTTTAAATATCTGTGATTGGCCAGAAAACTGCATTCGGCGAACTCCTACTTTCTTTTAATAGCAGTCATTGGAGTAATGAGCATTAATACAAATAAAATATATTTAACAGCTATTAAAAAGTACTTTAACACGTCTCAGGCATTAAGATCTTCTGCTCTGTTGTATTTATTTAGAAATAGCATATTTGTAAGCAATAATATTGCAGTAATTTAGTAATTGTGATGTTATTTCAGTCATTTATTTAGGGATTTGTGATATTTAGTGATCTGAACATTATGTGTGTTCACCCGTGTGTGAATGCAGCTGACTCAGCGCCTGGGAGCCTCACAGATACGGAGTCTCAGCTTTTGCCAACTTTGGTGTTGGTGCTTTTGAAAGCCCACAATCTGCTGGCGCTAGCCGAGCTAGCGGTGTGGCCTGGGGCGTCCATCGTGACCCACGGCTGTAGACCGAGTTTGAGAGAGTGCTACAAGTAGACGAGCGACTGCGTACAGACGGAAAACGCTCACAAGGATCCTGCTGTGCTTAGGCTAATAAAGTCAATAATATTAACTGTGAACACCTGCAATTCCTACATGCTGTGATCTTCTTGGTGCGGCAGGCGCTCTCGTTGGCAGGGCGCCCCCTTGGGGAAACACTGGAGTAGTAAATGAACATACCCACTGCATGATGACAGCTGTTCCTCTGGACTTGATCTGGACTTGGAATGGTCCAGTTGCCTGACACTCAGCCAGTGTCACCGGGTCTTTAGCCGTACACACTGGGATGGGCAGCAGCAGATACCGAGCGAGTTGCATCAGACAGACATGGTAGGTGATGGCTGCCGGATGATTGGTGATGTCATCCTCACTCTGGACCGGTTGGGACTCGGCTGACTCTGTGACCAGAGTGTCATGAACTGTGTCCTCCATGCCGACGGCCGGAAGAGCATCCAGAGGTAACTTCTGTTCACCGGCACCAGCAGCGCTGATTGAATACAAAAAAACAATGAGAAAGGAAAATTATTTTCATAAAAAATTACTTTTAGTTAGGAACTCACCGAACGCATAAAGGGGGCATGTAATCCTCCTCCTCTTCATCATCAGTGTCGTCATGGTAACTGCCTTCCCCCATGCTATTCTCTTCCTCTGAAGCTGAAACGTCTCCGGTGTCGTCCTGCGGAGCCCGGGTCCAGTCCCCAGCCCAGTCGATGCTATGAACCAAAAATATTAATCTGATACCAAAACGACACAATTCAGGTTAAATATGTATAAATGATACTTACACACAGTTCTGAATGTGATTGAAGTCACTTTCATTGATGTCATCATGAGTGTCCAGCGATGAAATGCTAACAGCAAGAACATGTAGAAATAAAAATGGCATATAATCTCACCTGCCGGAGTTTTGTCTCTCTGCCTTTAGTAACTTGAAGAAATTCTGTGCTTCGTCTTCCAACATTACCTACATTTTATGTCAAATTATTTTCCTCTATGCAGAGCAAATTCTGAACATCTAAATTTACAAAGAAATATCCACAACTTTGCTCCTTATTTCTTTTTAATTGTAGTCTACGGTGCCAATGCAAACGTTATTATACATCTCTGTCATTGTATGCAGCAACTAAGATTATAAAATCTAGATTTGCAGGATTTAACTAAATAATTTCAGGTCCTAGTCTCTGTAGAAAATAAAATACTTGAGGTTAAACCATTAACAGATTTTTCTTCACAAATTAAAATCTTCTTTAAATGATGGGCTCCGATTTTCTATTCACTTTTATAATTGTAGAATAAGACGTACATTATAATCTGTCACCATGACTACTGCTCAGGCTGAACCACCATGGTGAACTTGGCAATATAAGCGCCCAATATTTTCTCACCAATCTGATGATGAGCTGCGGACAGAACAGGACAGGGCGGTCCGATGGCTGGTTGTAGCTGAAGAAGTCAAAGCACCAACTTCACATCTACAATAAACCACACCGTACAAAATCTATTTGGAAGCTATAGACAACCTTCACCATGATATACACTCACCTTATAAAAAGATGATCTACAGACAGCAGAGCATTATGTCAAACATGAGCACATTCATCAGAAGAAAAAAAAACTCTCAAACATTCGGACAAACACTAAACATCTGGATTACAAACAGCCAACACAACAAGCTAGCTGCTAATGTTGTAAGCAGTTCTCTCATATTTTATTTACTTTTTGTAAATACTTCATTATATCAGGATAATACACACAAAGTAATTTCACTATTGATATCATTCTGATTGAAACAATATGTTGGGGTGAAAGAGTTGGCAGTGATCGCTAACATTACTCCCATGCTGCTAGCTAACAAGCTAACTGTTAGCAACAAGCTACAGAGTGAAAAGAGAATGGTGATAATGTAACTGTCGTAGTTGTGATGTTATTACACAATAAAGCAAATCCAGCAGAGACACCTACTTGTCTAGCAGAAACGTGGCTAACTCTGCATCGGATTTGAAGCGTTTCAGGTAGAGTAGCTCCCTCCACCTCAGAAAAGCCGCTCCGATGTTTATCCTCGTTTTATTCCGGGCTCGGTCCAGTTCTTTCTTTTGAGCTTGCTTTTCATCTTTGGACTTCTTCCGCCTACCTCTCCTCGTTTGTTGAGCAGGTGCCGCCACTCGAGGAATTGGCAGTTTTCCTGCAACGTTAGGTTCCCTCTCCGCCATTAGCACAGCTGCAGCACACCAGCAGTCTTGAGCTTGAGTGATGGAAAACGCTGAGCAGGGGAAGGTTGTTGGGCAGCACGTACAGGAGCTTGATTGACTCTGCTGAGACACCCCTCCTGGCTCTTACTAGTGGTATATTTCTGGAAATAGTAGCAAGGTCACTGGGATGAGCCAAGGGAGCTTGATTTTTAAATAGATCATCTGTCTCATTCTACTGTCAGCAATTTTTGACATTTTTAACAAATTACCTAATATATATATATATATATATATATATATATATATATATATATATATATTATATTATATTTTAAAGTTGCCTCTTGCAACTTTAAGTTATTAGCAGCAATAGATCAACTGTTGTTCCCAAAGCTGCCTCAGCTAAAAAGAAACTCAGAACCAGGCATAGCATATATAAAGACAAGAAAGAGAGAATATACAGCGATTAGTGATGTCATACACATCACTGGTGACGTCAGGAGCGGCCATGTTGAAACGCGAAGTCGAAGTTGCTCCCACATTCCCAGTGGAGAAAGTGATTTTTCCAACTGGGAAATTTTCTAGTTCCAAGTAGAACTGGGACGCACCATTAGTGTTGAGCTGGTGCATTTCATACTTCACGGTTAAACGTTAGTCAATGAGTGAAAATAAAACTTAAACAGAGTCTATGTCTCCATCAAACAATCATTTACCAATAGCTAGGGGTCCAGATCCTCTGGACGAAGAACAAGGAGAACAAGGGGCTGGTAGCTCTGCGACATTAATAAGAATAATTTAATAAATTCTAAACTGTAGCTGCCATCCAAACAGCTGATATAATGAAGTAAAACATACTAACCTAATCTGTCCATCTGAATCTTGAAAGCAGCATCCATGTTTCTGTGTTCCTCTTGCTCTGCTGCCTCCAGTCACCGTTTGAACTCCTATCGCTACATCTCTGGTAGCTTTTCTGTCTCCAGGCCTTCATTTAACTGTTACTGAACAGCTAGGGTTCGGTTTTAATGTAATTAAATAAACAAAAACCAAAGAAAACACGGCGGACGAGGCTTCAACTACAGCCGTTCTGCTAAACAGAATTTGGCGCCTGCGCACTGGCGACTAGGGGCTGAACCCGGAAGTCCCGCCCAGAATCTTCTGAGGGAGTTGAATCCGCCTGCGCATGAGGGACTTATGTCAAGAGCGACGCCATATTGTAAGTGGCATTTTGTTTAGAATATATAGCTGATCTTTTTTTTTTTTAAATAAATATATATATTTTTAAAAGAAAACCATTCAGCCATTGTTTCATTCCACAGTTCAATGGAATTCAATTCAGTTTAATTCAAATATATTAATACAAATGAAAATTAAATGTTGTAACTCACATTATCAATTTGTTCAAGGAGTTATTGTAGATGCCAATGGCTATGGGGAATGGTGGGCAGAAAGGCTCTCTAGTATTACAGCAATTCTGAAGAATCTTCTGGCTAAACACACTCAGCTGTTGTATGAGGGTCTCCAAAGAGGATCTTCAAGGTTGTCTGTAATTTTATTGATTTCATGAATAATCCTTTGCACCTTCATCTCCAGATATTCCAGAGCAGAACCAGCCTTCTTTTTTCTCCTCTCGCCTCTCATGATGTCTCAGTGCACCACAGATATTCTCTGACTAGAGATATATTCTCTAGATTAGACATTTTGGGGTCTGTGTAATAATCATCTGTGAAAGCAGACTTGATCTTTACTTACTCTCCTGTTTTCCAGCTTCACAAGATACCAAACCCATCAGTCCATCCTATGTGGAGGTCCAGGGCTGAATTTCAGCTGGATAAATAATTTTATGCCTTGAAATTAAATATTTACTTGTTTTTAATGTTTCTGTGGATAGTTTATTCAGATGGAAAACTATGTTATTTTTTCATAAAGTGCCTACAAGAGACCAACGACTAGCCAAACACAGGGATGCAAACAACTGATCTACTTACGATTGTCGATCAATGTTTTATTAGATTTAAATTAGTTCCATTTGATTAACAACATCCGCTTAGACCACAGGTGTTAAATTCCAGTCCTCGATTGCCACAGCCCTGCAACTTTTAGATGTGCCTCTGTTGCACCACCTGAATAGAATAATTAGGTCGTTAGCAAGGCTCTGGAGAACTGATCTACACACAGAGGAGGAAATTAAGCCATTTCATTCCAGTGTTTTGTACCGGTGGCACATCTAAAAACTGCAGGACTGCAGCCCTTGAGGACCCCTGACTTAGACTTTTTTCAGTGTTTGTAGTTTAGCCTCCATCCAGCAGAGGGCCAAAATGATCATCTTTAAGCAGAGTCAGTTGATACAGAAATAAAGATGGTGTGGCCATACCAGAACAGCAAAGAGAAATGGTCCAAACAGAGTCCAATCTGGGCTGCAATATCTACTTTATACAGTTCTGTTCATAAATATAAACAACAAACTTCTTAAGTTATTAATAGCATTCCTTCAGCCAAGCTGCATGGCAGAGCAGCACCAGTGTCAACTTCTCAGCCAAAATCATCTTGTGCTACGAAGGCGAGGATATGATGACAAAAAAGCAAAGAAGATAACTGAGAAACATTGTAACATGGAATAAAAAGAAATGATGCCAATAAGCACAGTTGACTTTGCAGACTTTTGTTAGTTTATGGAGCAAAGTTTTAATATTTAATAGTAAAACTTTATATTTAAGATAACACAAATTGCTACAGCTAACACCATTAGCAGGAGCTAAAGCAAAAATCATTCATTCATCCATTCATCCGTAATGAATGGATGTCTAAAGTTACAATTAAACCTCTTTAAGTTTTTGTAACGTCACTTTAATATATCTGAGAAAATGTTTTAATCCTGATGTGAGCCATAATTTAAATATAAATTCAATTTAGCCATATTTAAATTTATGAAAACTAAGCCTACTGTATTTTATTTTTAACATTTGAAATGAATGTTACTCAAATAAAATCTATTGATACAATTAATCATGGATTCTTTTATAACAACTTAAATAAACTAATAGAAACAAAGAGCTCATCACAACAGTAATATATATATTAAACACTGCAAGTTAAAACATTCATGGTTCATAGAAAATCAAAGATTTTACAGTCCTTCAGGTAGGAACTCTTTTACTGCCTGATTATTCCCCTCCTGTGTGAATTCTCATGTGTCGGTTAAAATGGGACATCTGGGTAAATGTTTCTCCACAAACAACACAGCCAAATGGTTTCTCTCCAGTGTGGATCCTGCTGTGCGCATTTAAATTAGACAACTGGCGAAATCTCTGACCACAGACATCACAACCAAAAGGTTTTTCTCCTGTGTGGATTCTCATGTGCGTTTTTAAACTTCCCTTTAGGCTGAATTTTTTCCCACAGGCGTAACAACCAAATGGCTTCTCTCCTGTGTGGATCCTGATGTGTTTCTTTAAGGTCGACTTATCACTGAATCTTTGTCCACAGGAATCACAACCAAACGGTTTGTCTCCTGTGTGGATTCTCATATGTCTGTTTAAACTTGTCTTGTCACTAAAGCGTTGTCCACAAACGTCACAACCTAAAGGTTTGTCCCCCGTGTGAATCCTCATGTGTTTGTTTAAATGGGACTTATCACTGAATCTTTGTTCACAAACATCACAACTGAACGGTTTCTCTCCTGTGTGAATCCTGGTGTGAATCTTTAAATGGGACTTTTGGCTGAATCTTCTGCCACAGATGTCACAACCAAACGGTTTCTCTCCAGAGTGGATTCTCATGTGAACGTTTATGTTGTTTTTCCAGTTAAAACTTTTACCACAGTCGTCACAGGTAAAACATTTAACCCCTGTCTGGATGTTCCTCAGCGACTCAACAGTTTTCTTCTCTCTAACACTTTTCTTGCCACCCAAACAGCCTGCAGGTCTTGCTTTTGAAGGACAGGTTGTGTGTCTCTGAAGTGAGGACTTGTTGAACTGTTGACTGCACTTGGAGCAGCTCAGCGACTTGTTGGCGCCGTTTCCTCCTGACTCTGCAGCTCTAGTTTCCTTCCAGTCGTTCTCACTGTCCTCGGTTTCAGAGCCGGAGTCTGGTGGGTGTTTCAGATGAGAACCACCATCATCATCCTCCTCTTCATCCTCACTGACCTCTGTCTCTGAAGAGCAGGAAGTGTCTCCATCAGTGTGTAGGTCTGGGTTCCTGCTGGACTCTGCTGCTCCACCGTCCTCTTCATCTGCTTTCATCTGGCCAGCTGAGCTGCTGGTTGGAAGATCTCCGTCTTTTGGCTGATGAAGCTGTGAGAACAGAGGTTTATCTTCATCATCCTCACTCTTCATAAGAACCACAGTGAGTGGAAACCTGGTAGGATTGGACTCCTCCTTCACACTGAGCTCTTCATCCTCTGGGCTGCTCCAGATTTCCTCCTCTTCCTCCTTGATGTGAAGACGCTCTGCGTCCTGCTGGTCTCCACCAGGACTCGGCTCTTCATTAGCTTCTTCTTTAACCAGCAGCCTCTCCTGAACATCTACAGAAAACACAGAAACAATGTGAAAAAGTTTAGTAAACAGAATTAAAAACCGAAGGACTAAACTAAGACTTCAAACTAAAACCAGTAGCTGAGTAAATTTATTTATTCAGCAAATTTCAAGACATTCATCAAAAAAAATCTGCTCAGAAGTAAGAGAATTAAACATTAGCTTGTCCAAGTTGTTAATAGTTGTGTTGCAACTAATGATTATTGAATAATTGATTTTTCTATTTATTATTCTGACAATTAATTGGATAACAGAGTTGGCACATTTTGCAGATTTTAATTTAACCATTTAAGATGTTTTTATACGTCAGAAATAGATTTAAATGCAAATTAAATTCTTAAATAACAAAATAAGCATTTTATTCCCTAAAATACAATAAAAACTTCCTTCTAACATCAACGTGAACAGCTCAGTCTTTTCTGCTCAACTAAACATTAATGCAGTGTAGGGATGATTCCACCTGAGGAGTTCATATTTACAGAAATATGTTCCGATTTAAATGCATAAATGTATATATATACAAACATCTATAGATATAGAGATCAATATATGTTTTAACCATTTTGATGAAGCAAGGAGATAAAAGCTTATATTATATAAATACACAAATTAGTTTAATTTAGATCCCTGATCCCCACTGCCTTACAACGCAATGGATTTTATGCCTTTGGTTCTGATGCATCATAATTTTGCCAGTTTACTGTAAATTATGCCAGATTATAAGCAGAAGGTAAACCTCCGTCATCCTGATGTAAGATGCTGTTTACTGGACTCAGATGACCGCATTTCCCTCCAGCAGCCTACAAACAGATTCCAGAAAATGACAGTAAATCATCGGTTGTCAAAGCGGGAAGGAAACGTCCTTCTGTCGGGCTCCAAGTGACACATGGTCGGATCAAAATGTTCATTTCAACCCCCAAATGTCGGGAGTCAAAGATGATGAAGTTCGAAACAAACATCCCGCTAAGCTAAGATACAAAACAAAGACTTCACAAGGTCATACTAACTCAGCATCTCCAGCAGATCCAAACAGCTGGTATGAAACAGACAAACCTGATCTGTGCGGCTGGACCAAGAGGCTGAAAGCGGCGTCCATGTCTCTGTGCCTGTCTTCTTCTGCAGCATCCCGTCCCTGTTGGACCTGCTGTCCCCACATCTCCGGCGGTTCCCCCCTCCAGACGCTCCGCTGACTGCGGCTCCGCAGCTCCAGCTCAGCTTTAACCCGCCCGAATTCCTCCAGGCTTCACCGACTGCTGCTGCTGCTCCCTAAAAGCTCTATTAACGCTCCCAGAACCGAACCAGAACCGAAGAAAATACACAGACTGACAGGCTGAGTCCCCTATACTGATGAGAAGCTGGAGTCTGCGCACTAGAGCCCGCAGACCGAAAAACCCGGAAGTCCCGCCTTCATCAATCATAATAGCGTTTAGCGGATCCGCCATGTTGTAAGTGGCAAGTTCACATTTAATTTGACAATATTTATAAAGAGCTTTCTCATCTCTCCTTAAAATTATGTTCAACTAATTGCACTAAAAAGTAGAACAGAATAGAATAAAATAGGATAAAAGAGTAGAATAAAATAGATCAATCAATCAATCAATCAATCAATCAATCAATCAATCAATCAATCAATCAATCAATCAATCAATCAATCAATCAATCAATCAATCAATCAATCATATCTTTATTCCAGACACAAAAAGGTCCATAGAAGAGAAGGTAAAAAACAAACAAAATAAGAGAAAAATAAAAAATAAACATGACATATTATTCACCTAGTCACAAATAAGTGATTACGCCAATGATTCCACAATAAATAATAAACACTATGGAATAAAAGCTTTATTAATTTATGATCAGGAAGTGAAAACATGATACTTTGGCATCATAAAATACAGACAATTTAAATCAACTTATTAACAAACAACAAATAATAATAATGAAGAGCCACAATCTTCATCAGAACAAACTAAACCTCAGATAGTGTAAAAAACCGAAACAACAATCTTTGTTAATTTCAGTCCAATGATTGTCACCAGCAGTGGTCTGAAAATTAAATATCTTTTTTTTATATATACATTTTTGCTTCATGTTGTAAAGTAAAAAATTAAATAACTTAAACTCCTCTTGTGTGTTACCAAAGACCTAAAACCTAAACATCTGATTGGTCAACTCCTGCACAGAACCGCAGAGAAATCACCTTTTCTATTCTATTTTTGGCCTCTCTGAGTCTCCTGTAGAGACTCATTACTGAGTGGTCTGTAAAACATGCACAGATGGTCTGGACATGCTTTACAGACCTCTTCCCATATGTAGCTGTAATATAAGTTAACAGGAAGACCAAATACTAACACCAACTCCTTCATAGAAGCTGTCAGGTCATCCAGCACCGTTCTGTTCTGTAGAGCCATAAGCTTTACTCAGTTAACTCGGTTTTAACTTCTTCTACGAAAGCTGCAGCATCATCAGGTGATTTGAAACCATAACTTATGGTTATAATTTTCCCTACTCCTACATATGGTGATGGTGTTATTGCACACACACTGTCCAACCTAACAGCTCTTAAGGATATGCAAAAACTCAATGAAAGAAGAAAAACAAACTTTTCTCAAAATTTAAACTCAATTGTTTTTCTGCTGCAAAATTTTAATTCAAGCAAGTCAGCAACTTATTTTAATAAGAAACCAGCTATAAAGATATTCAAACTCTAAAAAAATCTATTCTGCGATTATAAAGCAGTGGAAGCACATACAGAGTAAAGACTGAGGCTCAGTTCTAAATCCAATTTTCTTCAGGTTTCAGCTTCACTGAACAAACTGCAGCCCTGAGATCCAGAACCGGAGGTCCAGAACCGGAGGTCCAGAACCGGAGGTCCAGGGTCTCATCTGGGCTGTGAGAGTGTAGAGTAGATCTGGTTCTGGTCTCTGGTGGCAGGACTGAGACTCTGGTAGGTTGAGTCATGTGAGGAAACGTTATCATAGTCGATGTTCTGAAAGAATAAATGATAGTTGAAAGCATTATAGAGCGAAAGAGTTTGTTCCAGTTTAAGACATTTTTACAATAATCTAGTCTCAGGTTGTAAGATTTTATTGAAATGAAACTATTAATTTGTACAACCTTCTGCAAACTGTCTCTTCTCACAGCTTTATATTATTTTTCACTCTCATCAAAGAGAAGAAAATCACCTCCATCTTTACTCCATCATCTCCTCTCCTCCTTGAATCTGTGAAACAAAAAGTTTTATTAGGAGAAAATGTCTGAAGTCCAGAGAAGATTGAAGAAAAACATGAAATCATCAGACGGATTCAACAACAAAACTTAACACATTATAAATATGGATGATCATTTGAAAACAGTAAAGTAATAATTATAAATTACTTTGACGTCAGAGTTTTTAAAGTTTTCCTCCATGAATAAATTTTCAGCAGTTTTAAGGTTTTTCTACGTCTTTACCAGACAATAACTGTGGAAGAAGATTTAATTTCAGATGAACCACAGGTGACATTTTCCAGTCTGTCATTATTTTATATAATTAAACCAGGTTGTCGCAAAATAGAATTTACTTAATTTAAAATTAGTCTCAGTTTGGTTTAGTCCGTCGGGTTCCTGTGGTTCCTTTAACTGAGTGCTGGTGTTAGTTGGTGTCTCACCTCTCAGAGATCGTCTCCTGCAGGAAACCAGCAGAGCTGCAGAGACCAGAACCACCATGGCAGCCAGAGTCACACCAACGATCACAGGAACATCTGCAGAGGGACAACAAGCTGGTTCACACTGACACCTGCTGGTGGATCACGGTACAGGTTCAACAGACTCAATGAATTGGTGTTTGTGAAGTTTCTCTGTAGAAATGTTTCATCCAGATCAAAGCTGTCTGACAGTAACATGAAAACACAGCTTTGTTCTGATGTTTTTAAAGATTTTAATCATTTTTAAGTTTCTTTCTGAACATTAAAACATCTGTAGAAAATTATTTTCACTTCAAAAGATAAACAAACGTCCAGATGCTGCATCAGCTCAGAAGGTAAACAGGAGATTCATAGATATTATTTATTACTCACAGAGACTGGAAGGGAGCTGAGATGCTGCAGGAGTGAAACTTGCTGTTGGAGTGGAGGCTGATGAGACGACTGCTGGAAAATAACAAACTAGACTCAAGATTGGTGCTGAACAAATCTGCATAATAAAAACTCAGATGGGTTTAAGATATGACATGAGGCCATGTACACACTACCACCATTACAATATTAGGGACATTTTAACACCAGTAAAAACTCACCAGTTCTGACCGTGACATGAAAATCTCTGTGTGAACTTATCGAACCATTTCCATCCAGTTTACACTGGTACCATCCGGAGTCAGTCTGGATCAGCTGTGTGATGGTCACCATCAGAACTGTTCCTGACTTTTGTTCTGCATCTTCTATCTTGTATCTGCTGCTTTCAGCTCTGACTCCATCAGTCTGAACCAGAACTTCATCTGCTCCACATCCTCCTCTGCAGAAGGATTTGTTTCTTCCCCAGAAACCAAAGGAACAGACGACTGTCAGAGAGCTGCCAGCGTCTTTATACAGGTGATGATCTTTGCTTCCATCCAGCAGAGCTGTTAGAATAATCATCAGTTACTTTCTGATCTCAGCATGATGCAGTCTGATCACATTATTGATCTGATCATTTATTTGTATAACACATTTCA
>NW_028263392.1:21473212-21505712 GCF_051168715.1 Poecilia mexicana
GTAAAATAATTTTTCAAACACAATATTAAACATTACATTTTACCCAAAATCAGTAAAAGTTTACATTTGAATAATTAAGTAGTTCAGATAAAGGCTGTTATTCAACAACAAAGTGATAAACAGAACCAAAACCCAAATGAAAGGCACAGAATGCGACATGTTTGGGACAACAATATGGTGGCTCTCAGTCCGGACACATGGGCCACTAGATGATGTAACAAGGCATATTTTTCATGCTTTAACCTCAATATCAACTTTCATCATGAATAAATTAAGAATATATTATATTTTAGGCTTTACTTTCAGCTGAATGGAGAACGAGATGAACATCCAGGAAACCAATAGGCAATAAGAGCTAACGAGGCTAACGAGGTAGATGCTAACACTGACTAGCAGTCTGACGGTGGCATGGCAGCCACTGGGCAGCTGTGGCTACTATGAGTAGCCGTAGTGTGAAGTGCTTTGGGTCGTCTGGACTTGATAAATGGGCTAAAAGTGATTTGGGCCATTATTTCAGGAAAGGTGATGGTTTTGATTTTTTGAAGGTTGATATTCCTTTTTGTGCTTCTGTGCAACACTTTGGTCAGCGTTGCAGGTGTTTCTAAATGTGCTACGGAAATAAACTTGAACTTTGCGCTGCCTTGATTCTGTTGATTTATTTTTATAATGCAGCTGATTGACTCAGATTGGCTTAACTAGTTTTAGGCTGTTTGATGTTGTATGCATGTTGTGTGAAAAGTTTTATGTGAATACAGTCTGCTTTCTGACTCCTTAATGCAATCTGAAGTTTTTATTTTCTCTTCCCACAGTGGCTGGTATTTTGCTGTTATTTTTTCATTTTGCACTGAATCCATTTGCAGACCCTCTGATGAAAGCCCAGGTTGCATGTTGTAACAGCAGTCTGCAGGGCTGAGCCTTCAAACAACCAAATTAAACCTGAGGTGAAGCGTTTGCAGGCCTTTAGTGTTTGTAGGAGCAGAGCTGCAGATTCTGTTTGTGTTCTTGTGTTTCTGATCGTTGTCTCAGCTTCAGGTTTCCTGCTGATCAGTGAGGATAAACATGGCAGCAGCAGAGCTGAAGCTCAGTTATAGCACAGCGGCTCATCATGGCTGCTTCCATCCACCCGAGGCTCAGCGTAGAAAACATCAGCCATCATTCACTTATGGTCTATATAAAGTAAACTTCAATGTGTTGGTCTGAATTCTTGGCCCTCGTTTACCAGTCCTGAGGCGTTTTACAGAAACTTGTTTTGCTGCGTCTTTTTTAATGTGATTGAGACATTTGACGCCCCGGCCCTTACAGGACGCACAGCGGTCCACTCCATCCTGTTCAGTCGTTTTCCTGGTTTGATAACAGTGACACGATTATCGGCCGGCAGAGAAACTTTTATTTCTAAAGTTTATTAAAGCTGTCAACAACAGAAGACTTGTCCATCCATCATGTTGGCGCCAGAGTCTGACCCAGAGAATGAAGACGACCAACCTGCAGAACCACACATCACAATGGTGTAATTACTGTATTTACATCCTCTCCATTCATACCTACTACCTACAATATGCAGCGTAGTTCAGCTACAGTGTCCATGCATTTCAGACACCTTTTAAAATATTAATGCTAACACAATATTAATGACGTAATTGTGGTATGACTATGAATCATGTCACTTTTGCAGAACACATGATTTGAATCATGGGTTCTGCAAGACAAAAACAGAAACACAAATAATTATATCCAAAACATGCAGTACAGTTTTATCCTACAGGAGGAAGCTAACAGCTAGCATACAGCACTAACAGAAGCAGAAGACTCAATGCTACTATCAAACCAACGGCCAGGATGTTGCCATCACCACAACATTCATGTCTAAAATAAGCTTTGCTGTCATTTTAGCGTTACTAGTGCTTTGCTGCGTCCCTCGTTTCTGTAGGCAGAAGGAACTGACCTTCAATCAGATGCAGTCTGTTGAAAATCCCTGTCGATACCAGCAGAGGTTCCTGAAGCTCTCATCCTTCAGTGCTCTGTACAAACAGACTTCCCCACTGATATGGGAACATTCCTGAGGAAAACAAAATTTAACCGGACACCTTGTAGAGGCTCTGATGTAAAGAACCTGGTGGGTAATTACACACTCCAACCAAACAGTTTGTCTACTAACTGAACCTGGACTACAAAATCACTGTGGGAAAAACCCCCAGCAGATTCATAAAACTTATTAGCTGAAACCATGACCTTGTTTAGCAGTTTCACAGCAAATACTAGAGAATTTTCTTATTTCTCTATAACAAAAAAAGTTACAGAGAAAAATGACCAGACTGAAAAATATAATCGCAAAAGAGCATCAAGATATCTACGCAGCACAGAGCAATTAAATACAAAACATGTATTTAAGGGCTAAAACAAGTGAATTTTACATTATATGTTGCTTTAAAGTCTATTCTCTGAGCTCCAGGGAGCCAGTGGAAGGAACTGGGTGGTGTAGAACCAGGTGGTGTAGAACCAGGTGGTGTAGAACCAGGTGGTGTAGAACCAGGTGGTGTAGAACCGGGGGGGTACAGAACTGGGTGGTGTAGAACCAGGTGGTGTAGAACCGGGGGGGTACAGAACTGAGTGATGTAGAACTGGGTGGTACAGAACCGGGTGGTGTAGAACCAGGTGGTGTAGAACCGGGGGGGTACAGAACTGAGTGATGTAGAACCAGGTGGTGTAGAACCAGGAGGTGTAGAACCGGGGGGGTACAGAACTGGGTGGTGTAGAACTGGGTGGTACAGAACCGGGTGGTGTAGAACCAGGTGGTGTAGAACCAGGTGGTGTAGAACCGGGGGGGTACAGAACTGGGTGGTGTAGAACTGGGTGGTGTAGAACCAGGTGGTGTAGAACCGGGGGGGTACAGAACTGGGTGATGTAGAACCAGGTGGTGTAGAACCAGGTGGTGTAGAACCGGGGGGGTACAGAACTGGGTGGTGTAGAACCGGGTGGTGTACATCTGGGTGGTGTAGAACCGGGTGGTGTAGAACCAGGTGGTGTAGATCTGGGTGGTGTAGAACTGGGTTGTACAGAACCGGGTGGTGTAGAACCAGGTGGTGTAGAACCAGGTGGTGTAGAACCGGGGGGGTACAGAACTGGGTGGTGTAGAACTGGGTGGTGTAGAACCAGGTGGTGTAGAACCAGGTGGTGTAGATCTGGGTGGTGTAGAACCGTGTGGTGTAGAACCAGGTGGTGTAGTACTGGGTGGTGTAGAACTGGGTGGTGTAGAACCAGGTGGTGTAGTACTGGGTGGTGTAGAACCAGGTGGTGTAGAACCAGGTGGTGTAGTACTGGGTGGTGTAGAACCGGGTGATGTAGAACCAGGTGGTGTAGATCTGTGTGGTGTAGAACCGGGTGGTGTAGAACCGGGGGGGTACAGAACTGGGTGGTGTAGAACTGGGTGGTGTAGTACTGGGTGGTGTAGAACCAGGTGGTGTAGAACCAGGTGGTGTAGTACTGGGTGGTGTAGAACTGGGTGGTGTAGAACCAGGTGGTGTAGTACTGGGTGGTGTAGAACCAGGTGGTGTAGAACCAGGTGGTGTAGTACTGGGTGGTGTAGAACCGGGTGATGTAGAACCAGGTGGTGTAGATCTGTGTGGTGTAGAACCGGGTGGTGTAGAACCGGGGGGGTACAGAACTGGGTGGTGTAGAACTGGGTGGTGTAGAACCAGGTGGTGTAGAACCAGGTGGTGTAGATCTGGGTGGTGTAGAACCGTGTGGTGTAGAACCAGGTGGTGTAGTACTGGGTGGTGTAGAACCAGGTGGTGTAGAACCAGGTGGTGTAGTACTGGGTGGTGTAGAACTGGGTGGTGTAGAACCAGGTGGTGTAGTACTGGGTGGTGTAGAACCGGGTGATGTAGAACCAGGTGGTGTAGATCTGTGTGGTGTAGAACCGGGTGGTACAGAACTGGGTGGTGTGGAACCAGGCGGTGTAGAACCAGGTGGTGTAGAACCAGGTGGTGTAGATCTGGGTGGTGTAGAACTGGGTGGTGTAGAACCAGGTGGTGTAGAACTGGGTGGTGTAGAACCAGGTGGTGTAGAACCAGGTGGTGTAGTACTGGGTGGTGTAGAACCGGGTGGTGTAGAACCAGGTGGTGTAGATCTGTGTGGTGTAGAACCAGGTGGTGTAGAACCAGGTGGTGTAGAACCAGGTGGTGTAGAACCAGGTGGTGTAGAACCAGGTGGTGTAGATCTGTGTGGTGTAGAACCAGGTGGTGTAGAACCAGGTGGTGTAGAACCGGGTGGTACAGAACTGGGTGGTGTAGAACCAGGTGGTGTCTCTACCCTCCTGGTTCTAGTCAGATCTCCAGCTGCAGCTTCTGGTCTGTCAGTCTGACCTGCTGCAGGAATCAGAGCCACTAAATCCTGGATGAGTTTCTCTGGTCTCAGACTTTCGTCCTCTGGGCCTGAATGTCCTGCAGCTGCTGGAAGGTCCACTGAGGAACCGGCTTCATGTGGCTCTGACCATTCACAGATTCCAAAGTTCATGGAATATTTCAGCCCCTTGTTTAAACTACAGACTAAAGACACAGTAATTCTAACATGTTACTTTACAGCAAACTACATTTATAACATCTGTTTTTATGTGGTTTGTTTAGCTTCCTTTGGACCGACGCCTGACCAACACTGGAGTCATGGAGGACCTGATGAAGGTCAGGTGGTAATAAAGTTGTTTCTCAGTATTTCAGGAGTTGCTGATCTTTATTGTCTCTTTGCTCCTGGAGGTTTGATGAATTTATACCAGAAACATTTGGATCTCTGTCATGTGAATTATAAAGCCCAAACCTTCTGCATATATTCGTCTTTGTGTGTGTGTGTGTGTGTGTGTGTGTGTGTGTGTGTGTGTGTGTGTGTGTGTGTGTGTGTGTGTGTGTGTGTGTGTGTGTGTGTGTGTGTGTGTGTTTTCCGGTGCCTTACCTGTGTGTTTTTCAGATCTTTTTCTGCAGCAAACCAGCAGAACCACAGATGACAGGATGATGATGACAACCAGAGTCAGAGCCACAAACCGCAGCACATCTGCAGACCCTGTTGGAGGAGAAACATGTTTGTTACTCTGGGTTTCATGAGGAGCTTTGGTTCTTCCTGCTGAACGCATCTGCAGCATGCAGATTGTAGAGATAATTGAAATAATGGAGCTTCAGTTCAACATTCATGTGCAGAAGATGTGATGTTTTGATGGTGAGATGAGCTGATCACCATATCTGAACTGAAGGTTTCCTCCATCACTCACTGTGGGTCGGTGAACCTTTAGATGTCGAGTTCTCCTGATTCAGACCAGAGGTTTCAGAGGGAAGTGAAGCTGTGAAGCTTCCTGAACTGGAGCTGAAACTGGTTCCAGTTGATGGTGTGGAGGCTGATGCTGGGAGACAGAAGGTTAGAGCTAAAGATGCTGAGGGAGAAATGGATGAAAAACTGATAATGTTCAGAGAGTTTTATCTTCTTGGTGGTGGAAACTCACCACAGCGCCTGACTGAATCAGTTCTGTCCAGTTTACATCGGTACCGTTCTGAGTCTGATTGGATCAGCTGTGAGTCACCAACAGAACTCCTCCTGATTTTAATCCTTTTTCATATTTAATCTGCCCAATTCAACCAGTCTGAGGTTGGAACTGGTAATGCAGCAGAAACTGGAGGAGAAAATCAAACTGTTGTGCAAAATAAGCAGCAGCTGCAGCTGCAGCAGCTTTTAGCAGCTAGAAATGGTGAAATGAAAAAAGTGAAACTGTTGGAACATTTTAGCTTCAAAGATCAGAAACTCATGATGCATCTGAAGTTTAACTGACTCAGAAAGTGACTTGAATTCATCCAGATCCTGTGTTTTGTGCGGTGCTGCATCCTTCCGCCTCACTCCACTCACTGAGGGGTCAACACGTTTCCTTTGATTTAATCATGATTTTACTGCAAGCATGTCTCTGTAAAAGAAGATAACATTTATCTTGCATCCCTCACTGTGAGAAAGCAGCAGTCAACATTCATGCAGGCCTTTTGACAGCAGGCTTGCATTACTCAGAGGCACAAAACTTTCATGGACTATTTATGTTATTTGCAATTATTGTATACCTGGAAACAAGGATTCATTTTTACTGACACCTGGACAGTAATCATAATGAAATTAAATAAAACTCATTTTATTTATTATAACTTAACATGCCTGATCCAATAAGTTTCACATATTATTTATATCCCAGTAAAGCAAACATGCAGTTGATTCAGTGCAGTAAAGAAAAACACAGACATTAGTGCATAAACTTCATGTCCCCTGAAACGCTCAGAGGGCCAAAACTTCTGTGATTTAGTAATTATGGTTTAAATAACAGGGATTGAGCACATCCACATCCACATGTACAATTACACTGCAAAAACACTAAGTCTTACAAAGTATTATTTGTGTAGTTTCTACTGTAAATATCTTCGTGCACTTGAAAAAATAAAAACATCATGTAGTTAAGCTTTCTGATCCACATGCACAGACACGGTCAGGAGTCAAGTAAAAATTAAAGATGTTATTATAAAAGGTGAAGTGTGAATGTGTTCAGGTCCAGGAAATAAGTGGAGGCCAGGAGGAGACGGGACAGGTGAGCAGGCAGAGTCAAATGCTTCACCACCTGGAGAGTCTGACTGGATCAGCTGTGTGTGATCCAGTCCACTGGCAGGTGGAGAACGGACAGGATGGGAAGGAAAAACAGCAGATTTATTCTGAATAAACCAGCTGCCTTCAGAAATAAAATAATCTTACTGCATATGGTGGCCGATTTATCCTCAAAGT
Source organism: Poecilia mexicana (assembly GCF_051168715.1). Taxonomy (NCBI): domain Eukaryota; kingdom Metazoa; phylum Chordata; class Actinopteri; order Cyprinodontiformes; family Poeciliidae; genus Poecilia; species Poecilia mexicana. Next base: position 21,480,002 of record NW_028263392.1, read on the forward strand.
CCAGATAAAGTGAATTCCTGATGTTTTTCCTTTCATCCCTGTAGAAACTGTATTTATTACACTGAAGCAGCAGCTCCAGTCTCTTGCTGGTTATAATACCTACATGTTTCATGCTTACATATTTTAAACTGAGTGTAGTTTAAACCTCACTGTCCTGTTCTGAGTCTGTTCTGCTCCGTCTAATCCAACATATTTGTGTTTACCATATAAATGTCTTCCTGTTTCCTGATAATCCCGATACTCTTGCCAGACTCTGCATGTCCTTCATAATGAACGACTTAATTTCAGATTTTCTCAGTGGATGTTTCTCTATAATCTGTTTCGCCAGAATATCTGCCATTTCATTTCCTTCCACATCAAAGGAACTGTCAGCGCTCCATGGCGCCATCAAGTGGATGCTGAAAATAATAGCAGCACACAAGGACACCGCAAACCAGCTTCTTGACACAAAAGTAAGTTACAAGTAACTTTTAGCAAGATAGAAGTTGTTTTAAGTGAACAATTTCTTAATATTGATAAAGAAGTTATGAGTGATTTAATCTGCCAGCAGAAAAATAACTTCATCAATATTAAAGAAACCTTCCTTCTTTCTTCCTTCCATCCTCCCTCCCTTCTGTGGCGTTCAGTGGTTTGGACTATACAATGTGGTTTGTTACCAACAACGCCACCTGGGGTTTTCACCCAGGAATTAATGAAAGGACACAGGTCCGGTTTTGCAAAAAGCGAGAGACAGGCTTCAAGACAATAATAATTTATTATGACAGAATAAAAATACCTGTATCTGAACAAAAAGAAAATTCACAAAATAAATCCGACTAGGCTTACCGGTGGATACGGCCAGGTCCTGGATGGTAGGCTCCAAAGCAAAGAAATCAAAAACAAACACCCGTGAGGTCACTCACTCCTTGTAATTCCCTCCACCTATTGGTATTAATCACTGCACAGTCACACCAAAAAGGGACGCCGCATCCAGGCCCGAGCGCACCACCGGTGGTCTAGAAAATAAAAATAAGAAAAGACAATTTGTTAAAAATACAGGCAATAAAAGAAATAAAAATATCTAAATAAAACCATAAAAATCCCTGTGCTCAACAGGCACAGCAACATGAGCAACCCAGTCCAATCCAATCCGAAATGAATGCGATCAGCCGCTCCTTGTTTCGATTTCGGAAGCTGGGAGGGCGTGTCCCAGGCAGCCGGTCTCTCTCTCGCAACCGCCAAGTAAGCAGTGACTTGGTGCAGGCAAAGCAGCAGCGTTATGTGTGGCAATCAGTCGAGATTCCTAAATAATAAAACAGTTTAAAATAAAGGAATAAAAAACAAGATTTGTCACTCATTCCACCTACCGATTAGGCCAAGATCTCCACTTGCACCCAAATAAGAAATGCTCAAATGTTGGCACTTTTTGCAGGAACCACCTCACCCACGATCAACGTGGAGGTAAATACGCCCGTCCGTTTCTGCTGATAAAAGGCTCTACAGGACTACAATGTATAAGCAGCTGTAAATACGCAGGTAGCCAACCTCACCTGTACTCGGCGCACAGACAGCTCAACCGGAAGCGCGGTGTGTCAACAGCAAAACAACGTCAGACTGGAGCTCACCTCTGCTTTTATACTGAGCGCCCTCTGGCGCTATTGGCCCACTTGCAATCACCCTGCCAGCAGGTGCAGTCTCCACCTCTTCCTGCCACATTTCCTTCCTTCCTTCTGGAACCCGACCCAGTTCCTGACGGCCCAACAAACTGTTTTAGTGTCAAAGTTCATTACCTTCCCTCAGAGAGCCTGATGGTGGATGTGTGTCGGCTGTGTGAATCATTTACATAAAAAACACAAGAACTGAAGAAAAATCTTCTTTTATTGTTATTCTTACAGCAGAAGCATTTCATTTTATTGGTATCATTGTTTTACAAATTGCTGGGAAAAGAGAGAAAAAAATGTAGGCTTATACTCTGAACAACGTTCACGAATAAAATCTACAGGACAATGTCGTCCATCCACGGCACTAAAACAGCTCAAAGCTGGCGACAGAAAGCAAAAACAGCAGAAAAAAGGAAAGCTGAGGATTATTCACAACAATTTAAATATTTGATTACAGAATAATGTACAAAAATAATCTGACAGACAAAAAATGCACATGCAGAGAAGCATGTGATTAATACAGTAATCCATTATGTTACTTCTCTTAAATTTTTGAATCATTATTATTTTTATAAATTGGAATTGAACATGTAGAAGATTAAACTCAGTAAATTCTCAATGGTATTTAAACACAAAACCTTTTCTCCAGAAAATAAAAGCAGAACTCAAATTATTCTTTAATTGTATTTTTTTCTTCAGGCAGTTATTATTTGTTATCAGAACCAGAATTTAAGTTTGAATCCAGAGTTTCATTTGGGTCAAACAGTATTTACAGGTAGATCTAAAAACATTGGAACATTGTGAAAAAGTTGCATTTAGGAAACTCATGATGTCACATCCTAATCAGCTGATTATCAAACAAAATTAATAAAAAATCTGAGGAAGTTTCACCAGGACTGGACTGAACCTGGAGTCACATGGCACCAAAAGCTGCTCTGGTTAACCACGGTAACAGCAGGTAGCTGCGCTGATCAATAACCCACAGAGGATGTATGGAGTATTGATCAGAGGAAGATGAGAGACACCAGAACCAACGATGCAGATGAGCTGAAGGTTCAATCAGAGCAGCCTGGACTTCCAGAACTGACCTCTCTGACAAAATATTAGTTTTATTCATCTGAGAAAATAAATTTTATGTTTTAATTCTGCGAGTCAGAATAATCAAAATGACAAGAAATAAAGGAAATATTTAACTCTATATATGTAACATCTGAGTTTCTCTTTGTGAAATGAGGGACAAAATTATTATTATTTTTTCTCATGAAATATTTGTTTTAGGTCCACGTGTATCTGATCAGTTCTACTTCTGGTTGTTGCTGAGAGGTTCTCCAGAGGGGCTCTGCTTACAGGCGACAGTCTGGAAAGAATAATAACAAAACATCAGACAAACTCAGCCTGCATAAGCCAGATGCAACATTTTGATCCAGTTTTTAATATTAGAATAAATCACCTCCTGTGGAACAAATACTTATTTATTGTGATGAATTATTAAAATCACAATTTAGATCAACAAATTTTCACTTTTGAAATAGAAAAACAACAAAGATATAAGAACAATCAACATCATTTAAAACCAATCAAAAGTATTACAAAGCATTTAAACTAATGCGACAGAAAGAGGATGCCATGTTTCACCACTTCATTTATAGTTTTATTTATTTATTTTTTATTTTTTTTGCAAATCCTGAAGAAAACCTGTAAACATGAGGAGAAGTGTGTCAGCTGCTTTCTCACCTCTCAGAGATCTCTTCCTGTAGGAAACAATCAGAGCAGCTGATAGCAGGACGACGATGACGGCCAGAGTCACAACAATCAGAATCAGAGGAAGATCTGCAGAGATTAACAAGCTGGTTTTTACTGACACCTACAGGCGGATCTTGGTACTGACTATGGACATGTCAGGGTTAATTCATTTCAGACCTCCTGATCTTCTTCAAAAAGTTTTATCTCTAAAAAATAAATAAAATCTGAACATAAAAACATAATAACTAGAGTTGGACCAATTTATTAGCAGCTATTATCAGCAGATTGGTGATCTGCCACTGTCCTCTTTTCCCTGCCATGAGAGAGTTCACTGACACATCCATCATCACGGCACGTTCACAGTTAACAATATTCACTCCACTGTTGCCAACTCAGCAACTTTCTTGCTACATTTAGCAACATTTCAGACAAAAGAAATTGGTATTGGCCAAAATCAGAATTGCTAGGTCAGGCCTTTAAAGATCGGTAAACAGAGATCGGCCAGAAAACAGTAATCTGCCCTAATTTTAACAAAGGTTACAAAACATTTATTAGTCATCCAAACACCATCATCAGGATGAGACCATCAAACTTTCTTCTTTGTGTTAAATGTCAGAAACTTTCTGCTCACTGTCACAACTGATAATGTGTGAATGAACACAATCATTTTCTATAAAATTGTATTATGTTCAGTATATTAGAGATGAAACTTCTTCAAGAGGGTAAACTCCTGGTTGTGTTGAAAGTCGACCTGCGGTGGAAAAGTCTTTAACTGACACTGAACTGATGTACCTGTAGATGTTGCTCTGTAATTCTGGTCCATTGGTGACGGATCAGTGGTTTCAGAGGAGACTGTTGGATAAACATGCATTGTGTAAGAGTGTCCACAGGGTGTATTTATTTGTGTGTTTCTATATGTTTTTTAAAACTCACCATTTGTGACGATGTTAAAATCCACGTATAAATTTTTTCCAGAGCTTAAATACGAAAGGCATCTGTATCGTCCGGAGTCAGACTGGGTCAGATTCTTAATGGTCACATAAAAAACATCTGAAGATTTGTGTTTGCTATGACCAATGCTGTATCTGCCGCTCTGAGCTCTGACTCCATCGGTGTAAACAAGAATGTTTTCTTCTTCTTCACATCCTCCTCTGCAGAAATATTTGGTTTTTCCAGAGGAATTGAAGGAACAGGCGACTGTCAGAGAGCTGCCAGCGTCTTTATAGAGGTGATGATCTTTGCTTCCATCCAGCAGAGCTGTTAGAATAATCATCAGTTACTTTCTGATCACATTAACCCAGTTTCACACTGGGAGCTGCCCAGTTCAGCCAGTCTGAGGCTGGAAGAGTTAAACCAGCAGAAACTGGATTCTTCATTTTATCCCATCAACAATATTTGGCTAAAAACTAAAATCAAACAATCATTTCAGAATAATCATGTTTAGTTTTGTGTAGTTTATATCCATGATAATTTAGCTCAACAGGTTTAGTTTCATGTTTTCATTCAACTAACTTCAGTATAAGATGAACATCAGCAGCTCTGTGAGCGACTGAAACGTCCTTTACTTCTTTAGAACAAAAAGCAGCTTTAGTAGAAACTCACCTTCTGGAACAACACCTTTGAATTTTACGAATGTAGAAGGAGAGTCATTCACACCACATCTGTACAGTCCAGAGTCAGAATGGGTCACATTAGAGACTTTCACAGTTAAATTATAAGACTTGTCATGAACTCTTTCAGAATATTCAATGCTGTTTCTTCCACTTGTTTCTTTATTAGACGTTGTGTTAATAAGAACATTTTCTCCTTGACAGTTTTCTCTGCAGAAAATCCGCCATGGTCCAGGTGAGAGATTGTAGCATGTAATGAGGAGGTCTTCTCCAGGTAGCTGATAGAAATGGATAATTTCCTTGAAAGAACTACTGTTCCCAACCTGCAGAGCTAAAAGAGAAAAAGAACAGTTAATATCAGAACTTCCTGATAGAAACTACAATCTAACCACATTTTCTACATTCTTCAAGCCTACAGGCTGTACAACACCAGGATGATTAAGAAAAGAAAAAACTAATTTCCTGAAATCAACTCAGAAAGAACAGAGTTCATCTGAAACCTGCAGGTTGTTCCTCCAACATGCAGCTGAATTAAATACTAGAACCTCTTAAAATCCTGTGTGAACCTAATCTGGTCCAGACCAGTGAATTACAGAGCTGTTATGTTCAACACGTCCACCAGAGGGCGCTAGAGGCTGGATTAGGAACAACAGATGTAGATAAATATCTGAACTTTTCCTAGTTCAATATAAACATTTAAACAGTCAGAAAATGATTTCATTTGCACAATAATATCATAATATTCATGCTGTAAAATAACACGAAGGGTTAAATTTGATAAAAGCAAAAGGATTGTTCAATAACTGGCAAAATATACAGAATTTAATCATTTAATCTGTCAACAACTAACTTTGAATCAGAATGAAAATTTTAAAACCTGCCAATCTAATGCAGTGATTACTGAACAAACATCAGGCTACATTTGATCAAACTGAACTTTTGGGAATCTCCTATGACACCAGAGGCCTTCATTTTCTTCCTTTGAAAAGATGCTTTGTGGCCTTTATTTGCAAGTAATGCAGGAGAAGCAGGGAAAGACAAAGGAACCAAGAACTGGAGTTGAATGCGGGTCGAGGTCCTTCGAGGCGCCGCTCCAACCACCGCGCCATGCAGCGCCCCAGCAGAGGCCAGCTTACCTAAGATGACTAAACTCTGATGTCGGGTGACATGATCACAGCTACACGCATAAAATTCACCCAGAGATCAGCAGGACTGATCCAGGTTCTGCTAGAACCAGAACACCAAGCAGCAACTGAATGTATCTGCTAAGAACAAAAAATGACATGAATGTTTATAGATCAGAGTCAGTGAACAGGACTTGAGCTTCTTATAAAACCCCACATCAGAAAACATCACAGCAGCATCATGCTAACCAGAAGAACGTGAGCTTCAACCGTTCTCAATTATCATCAAAGAATAAATGACAGCAGCTGATGAATAGAAACACTAAACACAAGAAAAGTCAACATGGCAGCAAAGACGAATAAAACACTGAAAATCAGAAGCTGTGTCTTACCGACCGTCTGTAAAACCCTCTGCTTTGTGATTCAAGACGGAGAATTTGGTCTGAGCTTTCCCATGACTGACGTTGCAATCACCATTGTGATTGGCCAAATATTTATCATTCTTCCCTAGCAACCACACCTGATTGGCTGTCTAGCTGCAGTCAGACAGTCTGCAGAACCAGAACAGACCTGACAGGATTCTGTTGGAGAAATTTACTGTTGAATGAGGAAAATGTTGTTTAAATGAATCAGATCACATGTTGGTCTCACTGTAAAGGAAAACTGACATTTTCCCCTCCACATGTGAGAGGGCAGCGCCCCCTATGGACCAGCCGCCTCTGGACTTGACAGAGTTTGACAGGAACATGAAGCTCAGGGCTCAAACTGTCCAGCTGCTCATATTTCAGGAGGAAGTTTGTGTGATTCTTCCAGGCGTCTGAATAAATGTCATCTTCTGCACATTATGACCAACTGAACCAAAACTGAACCTGGGCTGATAAACCTCCTGCCTGATTTGTTACTATCAACCAGATATTCACATTTCTCTGAAATAAACTTTCTGCTTTTACATTTAGTGATAACAGAAGTTAGAGGAAGTACAGAAATGGAGTTTTTATTCCCTGTTCCTGTTTTTCTATCTAATAAGATACAATTACAAATAAATAAGAAGATGAATATATTAGGTTACTTCCTCTAAGAAGCTGCTGAAGGAACAAATGTTTAAAAAATGGAGCTGAGAGAAAAGTTTCCACAGAATTACCAACATTCAGCTACAATGTTGTGGGTCGGGTCACCCAGAGTTCTGGTCCAACACAGATGTACAGAGAAGACGATCATCCACCGACTCTCAGACCCAAATAACCAATGGTCTGTTTTTATAGCTGAAGGAGAAAACCACAGAAACCAGTGGTTTCACTGGGAGAACATGGAAACTATCGGAACCAGAACCGTTCTGCTGTGAGGAACCGACCACTGCTCCACCGTGAAGCCAGGAGGAAACTTCCAGGGTTTATCGATGTTTCACTGATCCACTTTCTGTGTCCTGTTGAATAAAATAATAGTAAAATATGCTCACAGAGGACGAAGACGCAGAACAAGATGCGACCGGCCATCATGCTGCAGCTCTGATGTTTCCTGTTTCTTCTATCGAAGCTCTTCTCTAACTGAAGGAGGTTTTTCCTCAGATGTGCTAATATAACTCCTCTTCTTTTCTCCTCCCAGTTTTAAAGTTCCTGCCTTAAATGTGACCCTTGACCCCTCATCTCTAGGTTTAGCTGCAGTCTCATGTCTTCACGCCTTTGCAAAGTTGGCAAAATCTCAAATGTCAGAGACGACCAGCTTTTCCAAAGCGACTGAACCTTCTTGGTTGTAGTTCTGCTCCACTTTCTTCTTCTGGTGGGAGGAGAGCATCCCCACCTGAGACCCAACCGGTTCAGGTGGATTCTTTCCATGCTGAGGAGCAGAACCAGCAGCTCTGCAGCAAAAGCTCATTCCAGTTACAGAAACTCAAAATGTCATTAATCAGTGAGCAGCCAGAGCTCGGGTCAGTTGGAGGATAGATCAGCAGGTAAACAGTCTGGATGACCCAGTTGGGACCAGCCTTCTGCTCTAACATGTTGGCCAGAGAAGGTCCTGGTCCAGCCGGTGACTCCAAGGTTCTGTGGGTCTGAAGTTGGTCGGTGAATGTGAGAGCCTGACCCAAGTACAACCAAGGAGGCATCAACAGAACCGAGCGACCCGCACCAACAAGGACATGAGCAGGATCTGACAAACCCAACAGGAACAGAAACAACGGCAGGAGGTCTTCATCTTATTCCACATTTTATTCATCCTCATTCTTCTGAATCATCGTTTCAGCCTTGCTGTTCCACAACTCAGCTGTCAAACTCCTCCAGGATCGGCGTCCTGCAGGCTTTAGACGAGTCATTCTGTTAAATCGCTCCATATTCAGCAGACTCTGAGAGTCACGAGAAGGAAATTCAGTCCTTTGATTCAGGGATGTTGGGCCTGGGGAAACATCAAACCGTTCCAGGATGGGGCTGGAGTTCGACTCCCTGCTGTGAAACTCGGTGAAGACTGAGGAGATGAGGAGCTTCACAGGGCCAAGAGGGCTGGAAGAGTTTCATTTAAAGTTTGAACAATTCTGCTTTGAAAGGTCAGAGATTTCAGATTTATTCGTGTCCCAAATTGGGCAATTGATGTTACAGCAAGTATAAAAACTGAAAGACAAAGTATCAAAGATTAAAAAATAAAAAACAAAACCTACCAATGCAAATCAGTACATAATGAATGTAAAACATCTCAGCAGTAGGACATGGTTCTCTTATGTTCATGAAGAAATTACAACTGATAATCAAATTTTCTGAAAGAGGATAGAAAAGTTTTTTAAAGCAGTTTGCAGACATAATTACTGGAAATGAGAACCAGCTTGTGCTTCTCATTGTACTGATTGTGCAGTTTATTTGAAGGAAGTAAAACGCCTAAACTTTAGTTCCTGCTTTTTAAGTCTTGCTAAAAAAAAAACATTTCAGTGGAAGTTAGTAGTTTCTGCAACAGTTTCCAGAAAAGTCTGTTGCAGAAACACTTTTTTTTTTTCTGTTTCTGAAAACAGAAACTTCTCTCTGTGGAGACAGACACAGAGACAGATCTGTCTCTGCCCTGCAGGGCACGTCGCAGGTGGAGTGGAGCCGTTCCTGGCCTCCCTGATTTACACCACATGCAGCTCCGCTCCGCTGCAAACCGCAGAGGTGCTCTGAGAAACAACTCCAAGTTGTTGATGAGTAAGAGGCCTCTGTTCAACACCCAGGATGTTGGTAAACTTCTACCAAGGAATGAAGAAGTAAAAGTGTAAATTCATCAGTTGGGGGTGAATATCGGGGTCAGTGCAGGTTGTGGAAATGAAACCATCCAACCAATGACTCAAAATAACAGACCGTCCAATAAAAAGTAGTTCCCCTCCTCAAACAGAAGCTGAAAAATAAATCGTACCTTTTACATAGGACTATATGTCTACCATGTAGATCAGAGGTCCCCAGTTCTGAGGGCCCATTTCCTGCACTTTGTGGGAGTTCTCCTGCTGCTGAATGAATGAGCTATTAACAGAATTAACAAGAAGGAGAAAAGGTGATGAACCTGCCATTATCATGAGATTTACAAAGAGGAAACATAAGTTAGCTTTGCTAAAACAAGGCAGATTGTTGAATGGATCCTTTTATTTACAGGCTTCAGCAGCAACTGAAGGTCAGCTAAGGACATAATGCAATAATTACTAACGGAGAATTAACAGAAAACCCAAATACAGGAGTTTAAATTCACACCTCAGATTAATCCCTCGTCTAAATCCAGTAACAATCTGCCACCAAATCTGCTAAACAAAAGATCACTATCAGCTGAAGGTTTATTAGTTAATGACTTCATCACTGAGCGTAGCATTATGATGTTTCTGACTGAATGGATGTCAGTAATGATCTGTACTGACTGAACCAGTACAGATCATTAAATGAACAAACAAGAAGAGAACAATCCGATACAAGCTTTAAAGAAAAAGTCTCAGGGGTTTACACACCGATTTAAATGCTTAAGTGATGATTCACTAAACTGATTATCAGTTTAGGTGTGAATATTTCCAAGGTCTCTGTGATATATCTGAAAATGCCTGATCATTTTTCTGTTATCTTTGAAAGTACAGTCTCTGTTGACTCATTTAGCCAGAAGTCTCTGTGGATTAGCGCTCCAACGTAAATGTAAAACTAAACTCATTTCTTTTTTCATTTTATGAATGATTTCCTGTTCATCTATGTTTTCTAATTATTCCCACTAATTATCTCAGGTTTGTGGTTTTTCCAGTTCCTGCTCTATATCCAGAAATCGCTCCTCTCAGAGTTCACACTTCCTGCTTTGGCTCGTTATAGATCATCTTTTGCCACCAGGTTTTAATTTACATTAAACTTTGTTTTTACTCTCTGAAACGTTTTGTCTGCACTGACCAGCCGTCTGACCGCCTGCTGACTGCAGAGATTTACTGGAACCCGACCCAGTTCCTGACGGCCCAACAAACTGTTTTAGTGTCAAAGTTCATTTATTTCCCTCAGAGAGCCTGATGGTGGATCTGTGTCTGCTGTGTGAATTATTTACATAAAAAACACAAGAACTGAAGAAAAATCTTCTTTTATTGTTATTCTTACAGCAGAAGCATTTCATTTTATTAGTCACATGATTTTACAAATTGCTAGAGAAAGAAGCAAAATTACAGATTTATCATCTTGCATGAATAAAATCCTTCCAGTGGATTTCACTGAACCCAGCTAACGATTCAGAGAGGAGGATCCGACCTCCAGCTCCATCCACTGAACTAAAACATCTCAGCCTGAAACACAAACAGAAATAAAAACAACAGAAAAAAGGAAAACAGCAACAAATGAGGTTTATTCACAAAAATTAAAACATTTGATTACAGAATAATGTGCAAAAATAATCTGACAGAGAAAAAAATGCACATTCAAATTAGCATGTCAACTTAAAAAGTAATTTCAAAATAAAAGATATAGAAAAAAAATGCTACCACAAGGTGGCAGTAAAGCTAAAGCATAAAAAGCTGACTATTGGTCATAGAAAAGGGATGGATGGATATTATTTTTATAAATTGATTTGAATTAAAAACGTGGAAGATTTGTTCAAGTTAAGTTCTAACAAAAGAACTGAAATTATCCTTTAATTTGATTTCTTTCTTCATGCAGTTATTATCTTTGATGAGCAGAACCAGAATTTAAGTTTGAATCCAGAGTTTCATTTGGGTCATAACAGTATTTACATGTAGATCTAAAAAAATTGGAACATTGTGAAAAAGTTACATTTAGGCAACTCATGATGCTGATCTTAAGTAATATTCTAATGTTCTGAGATTTTGGATTTTCATTCTCTGTGAAACAAAATAATCAAAATGACTATTTTTAAAAAATATTTCTCTCTCTTTGTATTATGAATAATTATGAGTTTCTCTTTTTAAATGAGAGATAAAAAATAAAAATCTTTTTCACCATATTTAATTTCTCTGGATGTGATTGTATATGAGCTCTTTTACTTCTGGTTGTTGCTGAGAGGTTAAATGTTCTCATAAATCAAGTCTCCAGAGGGGCTCTGCTTACGGGCGACAGTCTAGAAAGAATAATAACAAAACATCAGACAAACTCAGCCTGCATAAGCCAGATGCAACATTTTGATCCAGTTTTTAATTTTAGAATAAATCACCTCCATTAGTTGGCCACCAGAGCCTCTCATCTCCAGATCTGTGGAGCAAATACTTATTTATTGTGATGAATTATTAAAATCACAATTTAGATCAACAAATTTTCACTTTTGAAATACAAAAACAACAAAGATAAAAGAACAATCAACATCATTGAAAACCAATCAAAAGTATTACAAAGCATTTAAACTAATGAGACAGAAAGAGGATGCCATGTTCCACCACTTCATTTATAATTTTATTTATTATTATTTTTTTGCAAATCCTAAAGAAAACCTGTAAACATGAGAAGTGTGTCAGCTGCTTTCTCACCTCTCAGAGATCTCTTCCTGTAGGAAACAATCAGAGCAGCTGATAGCAGGACGACGATGACGGCCAGAGTCACAACAATCAGAATCAGAGGAAGATCTGCAGAGATTAACAAGCTGGTTTTTACTGACACCTACAGGCGGATCTTGGTACTGACTATGGACATGTCAGGGTTAATTCATTTCAGACCTCCTGATCTTCTTCAAAACGTTTTATCTCTAAAAAATAAATAAAATCTGAACATAAAAACATAATAACTAGAGTTGCACCAATTTATTAGCAGCTATTATCAGCAGATTGGTGATCTGCCACTGTCCTCTTTTCCCTGCCATGAGAGAGTTCACTGACACATCCATCATCACGGCACGTTCACAGTTAACAATATTCACCCCACTGTTGCCAACTCAGCAACTTTCCTGCTACATTTAGCAACATTTCAGACAAAAGAAATCGGTATTGGCCAAAATCAGAATTGCTAGGTCAGGCCTTTAAAGATCGGTAAACTGAGATCGGCCAGAAAACAGTAATCTGCCCTAATTTTAACAAAGGTTACAAAACCTTTATTAGTCATCCAAACACCATCATCAGGATGAAACCATCAAACTTTCTTCTTTGTGTTAAATGTCAGAAACTTTCTGCTCACTGTCACAACTGATAATGTGTGAATGAACACAATCATTTTCTATAAAATTGTATTATGTTCAGTATATTAGAGATGAAACTTCTTCAAGAGGGTAAACTCCTGGTTGTGTTGAAAGTCGACCTGCGGTGGAAAAGTCTTTAACTGACACTGAACTGATGTACCTGTAGATGTTGCTCTGTAATTCTGGTCCAGGGGTGACGGATCAGTGGTTTCAGAGGAGACTGTTGGATAAACATGCATTGTGTAAGAGTGTCCACAGGGTGTATTTATTTGTGTGTTTCTATATGTTTTTTAAAACTCACCATTTGTGACGATGTTAAAATCCACGTACAAATTTTTTCCAGAGCTTAAATACGAAAGGCATCTGTATCGTCCGGAGTCAGACTGGGTCAGATTCTTAATGGTCACATAAAAAACATCTGAAGATTTGTGTTTGCTATGACCAATGCTGTATCTGCCGCTCTGAGCTCTGACTCCATCGGTGTAAACAAGAATGTTTTCTTCTTCTTCACATCCTCCTCTGCAGAAATATTTGGTTTTTCCAGAGAAACCAAAGGAACAGGCGACTGTCAGAGAGCTGCCAGCGTCTTTATAGAGGTGATGATCTTTGCCTCCATCCAGCAGAGCTGTTAGAATAATCATCAGTTACTTTCTGATCTCAGCATGATGCAGTCTGATCACATTAACCCAGTTTCACACTGGGAGCTGCCCAGTTCAACCAGTCTGAGGATGGAAGAGTTAAACCAGCAGAAACTGGATTCTTCATTTCATCCCATCAACAATATTTGGCTAAAAACTAAAATCAATCATTTCAGAATAATCATGTTAAGCTGTATCTAATTTATATGAATCAATAATTCATCTCAATATTTTTAATTCACCAAACTTCAGTAAAAGACAAAATTCAGCAGCTCTGTGAGCGACTGAAACGTCCTTTACTTCTTTAGAACAAAAAGCAGCTTTAGTAGAAACTCACCTTCTGCAACAACAGCTTTGAATTTATTGAGTGGAGAAGGAGAGTCGCTCACACCACATCTGTACAGTCCAGAGTCAGAATGGGTCACATTAGAGACTTTCACAGTTAAATTATAAGACTTGTCATGAACTCTTTCAGAATATTCAATGCTGTTTCTTCCACTTGTTTCTTTATTAGATGTTGTGTTAATAAGAACGTTTTCTCCTTGACAGTTTTCTCTGCAGAAAATCCGCCATGGTCCAGGTGAGAGATTGTAGCATATAATGGAGAGGTCTTCTCCAGGTAGCCAATAGTAACGGTTAATTTCCTTGAAAGAACTACTGTTCCCAACCTGCAGAGCTAAAAGAGAAAAAGAACAGTTAATATCAGAACTTCCTGATAGAAACTACAATCTAACCACATTTTCTACATTCTTCAAGCCTACAGGCTGTACAACATCAGAAGGATTAAGAAAAGAAAAAACTAATTTCCTGACATCAACTCAGAAAGAACAGAGTTCAACCAGACTCTGGTTCTGCAGACTGGTTCTCCAACAGGGTTCTGTTGGAGAAATTTACTGTTGAATGAGGAAAATGTTGTTTAAATGAATCAGATCACATGTTGGTCTCACTGTAAAGGAAAACTGACATTTTCCCCTCCACATGTGAGAGGGCAGCGCCCCCTATGGACCAGCCGCCTCTGGACTTGACAGAGTTTGACAGGAACATGAAGCTCAGGGCTCAAACTGTCCAGCTGCTCATATTTCAGGAGGAAGTTTGTGTGATTCTTCCAGGCGTCTGAATAAATGTCATCTTCTGCACATTATGACCAACTGAACCAAAACTGAACCTGGGCTGATAAACCTCCTGCCTGATTTGTTACTATCAACCAGATATTCACATTTCTCTGAAATAAACTTTCTGCTTTTACATTTAGTGATAACAGAAGTTAGAGGAAGTACAGAAATGGAGTTTTTATTCTCAGTTCCTGTTTTTCTGTCTAATAAGATACAATTACAAATAAATAAGAAGATTAATATATTAGGTTACTTCCTCTAAGAAGCTGCTGAAGGAACAAATGTTTAAAAAATGGAGCTGAGAGAAAAGTTTCCACAGAATTACCAACATTCAGCTACAATGTTGTGGGTCGGGTCACCCAGAGTTCTGGTCCAACACAGATATACAGAGAAGACGATCATCCACCGACTCTCAGACCCAAATAACCAATGGTCTGTTTTTATAGCTGAAGGAGAAAACCACAGAAACCAGTGGTTTCACTGGGAGAACATGGAAACTATCGGAACCAGAACCGTTCTGCTGTGAGGAACCGACCACTGCTCCACCGTGAAGCCAGGAGGAAACTTCCAGGGTTTATCGATGTTTCACTGATTCACTTTCTGTGTCCTGTTGAATAAAATAATAGTAAAATATGCTCACAGAGGACGAAGACGCAGAACAAGATGCGACCGGCCATCATGCTGCAGCTCTGATGTTTCCTGTTTCTTCTATCGAAGCTCCTCTCTAACTGAAGGAGCTCCTTTTATGGATGTGGTAAAATATCACTACTCTCATGGTTCTTAATTTACTTCTTCAGTCTTGACCCATCAGTTCCTGTTCCTGCTGAGCTGAAACTATTTAGGTTATTGTAAGTGGTTTCTGGTTTTGCTGTAAAGCCTTAGTTCTCATCACTTTTACTAAGATCAGCGATTTTTTCTGTTTATTTTAGGCCTTTTATATTTCTTTACTTTCTATCCTCCATTTTATATTAATCTTCCCTTCACCTGCTTTCTTACACAGAGCTGTTCATCTCCTCATTTCCTTCAGCTCTGCTCTCTTGCCTCCTGATTTGCTCTTCTGGTTGTTGTGTCTCCTCCATCTCTCTGCCCGTCAGCCCTCTGGTTTCTGTCGCTCCTCTCTGGTTCCTTCTGTTCCTCCCTCCGTTATTCTGCCTGTTTCCTGATTCTCGCTGGACGTTCAGGGTTATCCTGCAGCCATTTAGTTTATGTTCTCTTTATAAATTATTATTAAAAACATTCATCTCTGCAATTGGATCCTTCATTCATCATTGAACATGACACTTTTCCTGAGAAAATGATGTTTCTGTTTAAAGGCAGAAGCCAGCATGGCCTCCAAGAAGGAGGCGGAGCCTGAAGGGTCAGGAGGTGGAAGAAAGATCTCACAGATGATGAGCTGCACCAGGTTGTTTGTGAAGGTTTTACAGATGTTCTACTCCATCTGTGAGACTGCAGTGGTCTATCCACTGCAGTGAGGGGGTGGAGCAGGTCAGTGGGTCGAGCAGGTCGGTGGGTGGAGCAGGTCAGTGGGTAGAGCAGGTCAGTGGGTGGAACAGGTCAGTGGGTGGAGCAGGTCGGTGGGTAGAGCAGGTCAGTGGGTCGAGCAGGTCGGTGGGTGGAGCAGGTCAGTGGGTAGAGCAGGTCAGTGGGTAGAGCAGGTCAGTGGGTCGAGCAGGTCGGTGGGTGGAGCAGGTCAGTGGGTAGAGCAGGTCAGTGGGTGGAACAGGTCAGTGGGTGGAGCAGGTCAGTGGGTGGAACAGGTCAGTGGGTCGAGCAGGTCGGTGGGTGGAGCAGGTCAGTGGGTGGAGCAGGTCAGTGGGTCGAGCAGGTCGGTGGGTGGAGCAGGTCAGTGGGTCGAGCAGGTCGGTGGGTGGAGCAGGTCAGTGGGTAGAGCAGGTCAGTGGGTGGAACAGGTCAGTGGGTGGAGCAGGTCAGTGGGTGGAACAGGTCAGTGGGTGGAACAGGTCAGTGGGTGGAACAGGTCAGTGGGTAGAGCAGGTCAGTGGGTGGAACAGGTCAGTGGGTGGAGCAGGTCAGTGGGTGGAACAGGTCAGTGGGTAGAGCAGGTCAGTGGGTGGAACAGGTCAGTGGGTAGAGCAGGTCAGTGGGTGGAACAGGTCAGTGGGTGGAGCAGGTCAGTGGGTGGAGCAGGTCAGTAGGTGGAACAGGTCAGTGGGTGGAACAGGTCAGTGGGTGGAGCAGGTCAGTGGGTGGAGCAGGTCAGTGGGTAGAGCAGGTCAGTGGGTAGAGCAGGTCAGTGGGTGGAACAGGTCAGTGGGTGGAGCAGGTCAGTAGGTGGAACAGGTCAGTGGGTGGAACAGGTCAGTGGGTGGAGCAGGTCAGTGGGTAGAGCAGGTCAGTGGGTAGAGCAGGTCAGTGGGTGGAACAGGTCAGTGGGTGGAGCAGGTCGGTGGGTGGAGCAGGTCAGTGGGTGGAGCAGGTCAGTGGGTGGAGCAGGTCTGTGGGTGGAACAGGTCAGTGGGTGGAGCAGGTCAGTGGGTGGAGCAGGTCAGTAGGTGGAACAGGTCAGTGGGTGGAACAGGTCAGTGGGTGGAACAGGTCAGTGGGTGGAGCAGGTCGGTGGGTGGAGCAGGTCAGTGGGTGGAGCAGGTCAGTGGGTAGAGCAGGTCAGTGGGTGGAACAGGTCAGTGGGTGGAGCAGGTCGGTGGGTGGAGCAGGTCAGTGGGTGGAGCAGGTCAGTGGGTGGAGCAAGTCTGTGGGTGGAACAGGTCAGTGGGTGGAGCAGGTCAGTGGGTGGAGCAAGTCTGTGGGTGGAACAGGTCAGTGGGTGGAGCAGGTCAGTGGGTGGAGCAGGTCGGTGGGTAGAGCAGGTCAGTGGGTGGAGCAGGTCAGTGGGTGGAGCAGTTCCTCTGGTGACTGTAAAGTTGTGGGTTCAATAGTCACATCTGGCCAACTGATCACCCAGTTATAAATGCGTAAAACTGGGTGAATATGACTTTAATTTATGACTGGAAACACTCTGAAAATTCAGACCATTTAAAATCCATGTTAGAAAATATTTTACTAATTTAACTTCTGACTCTGGTAACATTTCCAGGTATCTGACCAACACTACGCCTCTCAGCAGGATGTACTCAGGCGGTGGTCACACATTCCTTTTGGCTGTTTAAGTGTCTCTCTCATTTTAAATCCAAATAATCTTCTGCTGGCCGCGCCCCCAACTCAATGTTTACACTCGCACATGAAAATGGCTGCAAATAAATGCTAAATTATACAATCGTCCATCTTAGAAAAGCAGAAGTGGAGCCTCCTGCACAACTAACAAGCAGCAAGTGGTTTTTGGATGGTGAATCAACAAAAACACACTTGTCTTTTCCAGCAGCCATTGTGCAGCGCATACAGAGGTTAAACCAACTGAACAAATGTGCTGGAGCTCTGCTTGGGTTGCTAGGTAACAAGTTGGCCTGGCTTGGGTTGCTAGGTAACGGGGAAGTGCCCATGGCATGTGACTTAACATTTGGGAGGTTTTTGAAACGGCACGTTTTCCAGACACCAAGAAGAAAGAACTGACTGCCCAGAATCATCTGGTGTTTTTAAGAACTTTGTTTTCAGAAACAGTAGAAACCCAAACAAAGTATAAAAATGAGCAAAATGTGAATTTAGCATAATTTATCCTCTTTGAGTAACTTTCTAACCTAGTGAAGAAAAGGCTTTGTGTAGTGAGTGCATGAGTCCTAATGCTGGGTGAGATCAACTCATTTTACTTCATGTAAGTCTGCCAAACCTCCATAACTCCATCAGATCCCAGACAGCGATTTATTGATCGACTCTGTTCACTCTGTGATGTTTTCTGTATGTAAAGTTAAAAATGTCTCCATATCTGCTCCAGATGTGTGAATTATAATCAGTCAGATCGACAGACGGCTTCAGATTTTCCCATCAGCTTAAAATGAAGTCAGAGACAGAAAAGATCCAGGTAACATGATGCCAGGTGTTCCCCAACATTACAAACATCTTTCATGATATTACATTAGTAACATATCACTACAATAACTGCAGTTATTTATACTTCTGCATAAAATACATTTGTTATCATCTTGATTTTACATTGAGAACTTTCAACTGTTTAGAAAATTCGACAGTTTTGACTTTTTCCCAACTCATGAAAGGAGACAGCAGGTTATTCCAGTTTTAATCTGTTTCTATCGTCTACATGGACGTTATGAATCCATTTTAATTAATCTATCAGACAGGAGTTTCTCTGTAAACCTTGGAGAATCTGTGTCTTCAGCTCCATTTACTTATGGAGTTCCTCAGGGACATATTCTGGGGTTGGTTTTATTTTTATATCTAAAATATGTAAATTAACAAACTAATAAACTATCTACACATCTGAGCTGCTAACGGTCAATTCTTACGCCTCAATCTTTAGAGTCTGTTGATTCATTGAAGATGCAGCTGAAGACACATTTATTAAAACTGGCAGTTAAATAGTTTCATGCTGTATGATGCATATTTGTACTGGAAAGCTATTTGTGGTTTTTGAGCCATGAAAGGTTTTATATAAATAATTGTTTTTTTTTCACATTTTTTCATTATCCCAGCACTGAACTCTTTAGCAGAAGAAAAAGCATTTTAGCATTTAGCATCGGATCCATTTCCACCCAGATGTGAACCCAGGTTGAATCAGTCTGTAGGGTCAACCAAAGGTGAAGCAGCTCCGTCTGAAACATGCTGGTGCTTGCAGAATCTGCAGATTCTGTTTCTGTTTTTGGGTTTCAGATCGTTACTTCTGCTTCAGACTTCCTGTTGATCTGTGAGGATAAACATGGCGGCTGCAGAGCTGAAGCTAAGTTATGGTGGAGTAAAGCGACTCATCATGGCTGCTACCATCAACCCGAGGATCAGCGTAGAGAACATCCGTCACGGTTCCACAGGAAGCTCTGGGGCGAGACGCCGCCTTCCTGCTGGAGAACTTTACTTCTGCATAGACGACCAGAACCGAGACGTCTTCAGTCTGAAGAAAGAAAACAAAGTCAGGAAAAGTTGGAACATAGAGTAAAAGTAACTGTGTTTAAATTAACTTAGTGTTTGTTCCAGAGTTGTGGTACATAGAAGCTGAATGCTGCTTCTCCATGTTTGGTTCTGGATGCAGAGCAGAACCAGAACCTGAGAGATCTGGAAGGCTGATCCAGCAGCTGCAGATCTTTGATCCCATGTAGGGTCACCATGGAAACTATGGACAAACCCTTGTGGGGCCCATATTGTCTGCACTCTTTTTGCCCATATGGGGCCCACTTAGGAAGGCTGTCTGGGAGTAGATTAAAGTCTGTTCTCTCAGTGAAGGACTGTAGATCCGGGTGATGTAGAACCGGGTGGGGTGGAACTAGATGGTGTAGAACCGGGTGGTGTAGAACCGGGTGGGGTAGAACTAGATGGTGTAGAACCGGGTGGTGTAGAACCGGGTGGGGTAGAACCATGTGGTGTAGAACTAGGTCGTATAGAACCGGGTGGTGTAGAACCGGGTTGTGTAGAACCAGGATGAGTTTCTCTGGGCCTGAATGTCCTGCAGCTGCTGGAAGGAACCACTGAGGAACCGATGGGTCAGGTCAGAGGTCAGAGGTCAGACCAGCTGAAATCTCTAGTTTTCAGCTGGAACAATTGAAGCTGTGTGTTGACTCTAGTTCTCTACTTCTAGATCTATAACTCTAGATCTATACCTATAGATCATTCCTCTTTAGACCCAAAGACAGTAACTTCAGTTTTGTTTCTGTCCAGCTGGAGCATAAAGGCAGCTACAGATTTTCCGTCTGTGTGCTGTAATGAGAAGTTCCTGTTCTTCAGAAGCTCTTCCTGCTCTAATTATCTCCACATCGTTCTCCTGGTTCTTTGGTCTTTATGGGATCTTTTGTCCTCTGATGTTCTCTAAACAACCTCAGAGTCCAGAAACAGAAACACTGGAGTCTGTTTATTAATTAGTAAGTTGTGTAACGTCAAAGACTGTGGAAGATAAATGTGGTTTGAATGATTCTGTAAGGATCTGCTTACCGGCTGCTGAGAAGAGCAGTCTGGTAAGTCAGTCGGTTGGTTTCAGCTACTGTTGGTTTGGTGTTTGTGGTTTCAGGGTAAGCTGAGTAGATTTCCACATCAGCAGATCTCCACTCATCAGCTTCCTCTGTGACGTCTTCACTCATTTTAGAGTTCTTAGCAAAAATAATTAGTTTTTATTCGTATGAGTGTCAAAATTAGTTTTTTTGTCCCAAAATGTTTTCATGCTCACCTCGGTTTGGTTTGGTGGATCGTGTATCCAGAAAAATAATACTAAAAACAATAAAATAATATAAAAGCAGCATTTAATGTATTTAACTTTTTTTTTCTTCCTTAATAGTAAGCACCTCCATTTAAATGCTGCACTCTGTGTTTACTTGTGGGTTTTTGTGACTGATATTTAAATGTAACAAACATACAAAAAATAAATCAGAAAGGAGGAAAACACCTTTAAACCACCGAATGTCATCAGCATAAAGATGGATGAATGAATCCGTGATTCAATTTGATATTTATCTGTTTGTATGTGCAGAACCATGAAAGTTTTACCATAAATGCCAGAACTGGCAAACCTTCCAGTGAGCCAGATATGAGAAAATCATAACATGCACAAAATGAAACATGACTAAACTCAAAGAAAATGAATCCAAGCAAACATCTTTTCTGTCTCAAACACCAGCAGAGTCTTCTACACAACATGAAGCTCAGACACCAAGAGGCTCAAAGTTCATTATGTCAGAGAATCAGACATAATGCATTATGTTAGCATAAAACTAATTATAAGAAAGCATATGTTGATGGGTGGACTGATTCAGTCCATGGTTTGCCGTTCTCTACATGGAAGCATGTCAGATTATCAGGAAGTGAGGTCACCAACTCTGGGGTTAGATTGGAAACGTTTAATTGCATTTCTTAATTATTGGAAACACCAGTGAAATTGTGTTTTTTGACATCAGCAGAATATCAAAGTTTTTCTTACATTTATACTGGAAACACAGCTAACAATGGCTATAATGCGCTACTTGGTAACGAGTTGCTCTAAAGTGACGCCTTTGTTCAATAACAAGTAATCTAATGTGCTACTATTTCCTAAACAGGAGAATCAGGTGATAGACAGCAGCTGGGAAAGAGATGGGGAAAACATCAACAATATCTCACATGTACAACAGTTCAACCATTAATGTAGGAGCTATTTCTCTATTTTCAGTTAAATCTTAAAATGCTGATTATTCAGTTTGTTTTTATTATTTTCTGGTTAATTTATAATTATAATTTTTGTTTAATTTTGGTTATTTAGAATAAGTTTGTTGGCTAGTAATTTGATGAGTTCATTTTGGGACATGGGTGTTTCACGTATAAATACGTAGACATTAGGGAGTCACGTGGTTTTGTACCAGACTACCAGTCAGTCTGCCACTCTACCCAGTTTATCCAGCAAGTCTACCAATCTAGCAGCCACTCAGTCTGCAGGTGAGACAATCAGGTAACAATAGGTCTCCTCTGCTTGTACCATATTTTACATGCAATAAAGCAACAAAGAACTGAATTTTTGACTTTTTATCTCTTTGGAACTGTGAGCCAGAAACTCACGGTGCATCAAGTGGCTTTTTCAGTTGAATACACTTTTACTTTGATCACCTTGAAGTCTTAAGTTTTTTTTATTTTTGGGTTTTTGAGTTTTTGAACAAATAGTAACTCGAATAAATGAAAATAGAAATACATGAGAAAAAGTTTGAAAAACAGCTCTCTGTTTCTCAGTCCACACACCGCACTCTCCACCACCAAACCCCCAGCATGAAGTGTGAAAAAGAGAGAAAAGAAAAAGGATGACGCTTTGTGTTGTCTGAAGGAGGAAATTAGCTGCAAGAAACCGTCAGAGCTTCATCATGATCGTCCATCACACTTTGTTCTGTTTGTTCTTCCTCTGTAAGTACATTTTCATCTTTACTTTGGTTTCTTTTCTTTAAACTTGAAGATCAGAACAGCTTCCCATGTTTTAATATATTTCCTTAAACAGAACTGTCTTTATTTATCATGTGTCTCTGCTCTGAATAATAAACAGAGTAATTCATCAGCAAGCCTCTAATCTGTAGTGGTGAAAAAACAGCAAGGAACAATGACAGGTCAAGTTTTTGTAACTTGCCTCAAAGAGGTTTTCTCATGAAAATGAGGAACAAAATGATACCAAGTAAAAAGAGCTATTTCTGTCAGACACAACGCTGTGATTACCATGTGCTTTTATTTAATCAGCAACATGATGCCATGACCTAGAAGTTAGATCACATGTGTCAAACTCAAGGCCCGTGGGCCACATGTGGCCCCCCAGCATTTTATAAGCCAATGATTGACTTAAAATACGTTTTGAACACGAATTGACTACAAACTACATCTCCCATAATGCATTTTGCTTGTTACCAGCCAACAATACAGCTTCTCGCCACTAGAGAGCAGCAGAGTCACCTCAAGCTGCTTATTGATTTTCCCAGCGAATAAAACTGAGACATCGACAAGCTAACATCAAAAGAAAAATCGATTTACAACTAAGACTGTGAATGAAGATGTGTGAGTTGGTGTCAGGGCGGCAGGTGGCGCTAGACTTTTTTTGTTATCTGTTATCTTGACCGACAACATAAAAAAAATAAAAAAATCGGTCATATACTATTTTTATCCGTGAAATTACACTCATATTAACATCGGACATTTAGTCATATTTTATGCTTTTTAGTTAATATTCACCGTGAATCCAGACCCCATCACAGATTAAACAGATAAATGCATCTACATTTTTCTCGTAGTGACAAAAACCACTGACTGAGGCCTAATCTCCCAAACCACATCGGTACCGACCGGCGTCGGACCGGGTCAGCTCTAAGATGCTCACTTGCAGAACTGGGAAAGTTCTGGAAGCTTCCCTTTCATATTCAGTTCTGTATCGTCCGATCTGAGCTGCGTCATCACTCGTTCTGATCAGGAGGTTTTCTCCTTCACAGGTTTCCCTGCAGAAGATCTTTATTCTTCCAGATGAGAGGAAGCTGCATGGAAAAGTTATGTTTCCTCCAGAAACTCCATAATGTGTTTCAACAGATCTGCTGCTTCTGACCTGCAAGGCTGCAGAAAATAACTGTTAGTATCAGATCTTCCAGTAGGACAACATGCTCTGCTTCACACATTTTCCTTTTCTTGGTAATAAAGAATTTCAACATGCTGTAGTTAAAATGTTCAAAGCAGAGAAATCATTTCTCATAGACCAAAACAGGATGTTTAAGCTGCTAAATGAATCAAAAGTTATTTTTTACCAGCTGCTGGTTTCATAAATCTGTAATTCTTACTTTTTAAAAACTTTTCTAAACACAATGTTTATAGTTATGATTTTGCTTTTTAACCAAAGGGACTGAAAATGATGATCTAACAATTTCAGCTAATATCAAAGGTAACATCAAGCAGCTGAAATGAAGTAAATTATTAAACTGAACTTTAAGTTTTATTCTCTTAAAACTTTATAAATGCAAACTGAAGATCCTCAAATTCAGTCCAGATCAGTTTCAGTGTAAAGTCTCCATCTCCTAACATCTACAGAAAGAACCAAACATTTTTCTGTTGGACTCACAGACGAAGATCAGGCAGAACAAACTGTGATGGACCTTCATGCTGAGGCTCCGATGGTTTCCTGTCTCTCTTCACACGTTACGATTCTTCAATCAAACACCTTCCTCCTTTGATCATTACACTCTTCCTCTTTTCTGATCTGTGTTGCTTTACTTTAACCTCATATTCCAAACTGAAAACTGCCAGCAGGGGTCGCTATACAGCCACGTCTTTAATGACAAAGAGCTGCTTCTGGAGACAAATTGAGATAAAATTCAGGTTGGGTTTGGTTTCACCTCTTGGTCCGTCATCCCAGACCTCCACCCATGTGTGGTGCTGCAAGTGTTGGGGAGGAGAGACGAGCCGCTAAATGGCCGTTTTCCAGCATCAACCATCGCCTCTCTTTAGACTGGGAAAGAGCCAGTTAACTTTCTCTTTAATGCTATGAAATATTTGAAAAGGGAAATTAAAACCACGAAGAAAGAAGAAGTGAAAACCACCATTTATGGTTTCTTAGTAACATAATAAAATAGAAATGTCTTTATTGTTCCACAATGGGGAATTTTCTATGGAACAAAAACCAATAATTCACATAAAGATAGAAAAATACAATATATAAAAATAGAATAAAAAATAAACACATATTGAAGAGCAAGGGAAAACATTCAACATAAATATTATGTAGTTATAAAAATAATGTACTCCAGTCCAAAGGAATGTGCAACTGAGTTGATTAATTTAAAAATGTACAAAATGTCCGAGTTTGTCTGAGCATTAAAAAGGCAGATTTACAATTAGTGACAGTAAAAACTAACAGAATAAATGTTATTCAGAACGAACAGTGAAAATACCAGCAGGGATGTAAACTCTGGGAGCAGAGACGGTTCTGGACTCCAACAGGTTCATCCTTCATCAGTGACGTCCGCCATCTTTACTGTGGGACAGGAAGAACCCGACCAAACCAGGACCCACCAAGCGACGCTGTGAGGCTTCACTGATGCAGCAAAGATAAATCTGATGAGTTAGACTCTGTGGCAGCACAATGGTTTAGGACCCACTGGGTACGGCGCCGGCTCGTCTAACCCAAAGCTGTTCATGTCAAAATGCCTCTTGTAACTTTAGTTACAGGTCTCAGACATGTTGACCTTATGAACCACGAAGGTTCTGCAGGAGGAAGTGAAACTCTCAGAGGGGATGTGCCACCAGGACAGGTTCTGTCTGCTGCGGTAAAGATCCATCTGACTGGATGGCAGCTGGAACGTCTGAGGCGATAAAAACGGCTCAGTGTCGCTCCCTTGTGGTCGGACAGAACTCAGCTGTAAAAGTCCATCAGCCTGCAGACTCAGCCTTATTGTTTGGTTCCAAGTCAGAGCTTCAGTGCATCATTCTGTACTTTATCACTAAATATTCTGCACAATATAACCTTATGTTGTAACAAAGCAGGTTACCCAGACAAACAAGTAGATCAGACTAAACCTGACTAACACAGCTACAGTCAACCATCCCCAGTCAGACAGTTATTATAGTACAAAGTACCTGGTGAGAGCAAGTCTCTTACATGATCTCACCTAAATCACCAAAAGATGCTTAAAAATCTCAGTAACTAATAAACTACAACTGTTTTCTAATTTTAAACATTCTCTTGGTGGTTTTCCCCAGGCACAAAAAAATCTC